>NC_060960.1:9452618-9465118 GCF_910589235.1 Vespa crabro | reverse complement strand
CAATTCTTACCAAAGCGGGATTACGAGAGAGAGAGAGAGAGAGAGAGAGAGAGAGAGAGAGAGAGAGAGAGAGAGAGAGAGAGAGAGAGAGGGAGAGAGAGAGAGAGAATAAAAGCAATTGATAAATAAGAAAAAACAGAAAGAAAAAAAGTAACTGGCAGATAAGACGAAAAAAATGAATAAAACATTAAATATAAATTTGAATCCGATTGAGATGATAAAAAAAAAAGAAAAGAAGACAATAAAACAAATGGAAGAAAAACGAAATATTAATCGATTCTCATTTTCTTGCTTCCATTTATATCGCGGGCTATTTTAACAATGTTCTTTAATGAAATCTGATATAATATTGTTATTTTATATATATATATATATATTTATTTAAAAATTTTCAATCTTTCTCACCGAATACGAACGTCCATTTAATTTATCAAGAAAAAAATTCCGCCATTATCCTTTTCCTAAGGTTCCATATTGTTCCCACAATATATTCCTCCATATAGTAGTTTCAAAGATGGCCGTCAAAATGCCGGATAGAATTTTCATTGGCACTTTCACGTCCTGGGACCTAAGGGAATACATGGACTCGTGTTATTTCGCAAGCATCCTTTCTCTCTTTCTCTCTCTCTCTCTCTCCCTCTCTCTCTCTTTCTCTCTCTCTCTATCTTTTGCAACTCGAACAGTATGGCGTAACGCAGTGCCACGGATGTAGTTTCTAAAAACTAGTAATAACTGTTGCGAGTTGGAAGTTGTTTATATATTTCAACATAGGTACGAAAAGGAAGAGATTATTTGGGAGGAAAAATCGTGAGAGTTGAAAAGGCAATCTCGTCGTCGTGATCGAACGAAGAAGAAAAAAATGATCGACACGACGACAACAATGACGATAACAATGACAACGAAGATAATGACGACGACGACAACAACGACGACGACATTCGTGTTCGTGTTCGCGTTCGTATTCACGTTCACGTTCACGTTCACGTTCGTGTTCACGTTCGCGTTCGCGTTCGCGTCCGTAATTCACAGGAGGATCGTAACGACGATATGCTGGAGTAGGTATTAGCTCCGAACGCTAGTACGGTACGTGAATGTCTCTGGAACGAGAGCGACGCTTACAAATGCGACACACCACGATGAGGCAAGTAATTGCAAGTAATATAGCCAAGCCAGCACCGAGTCCAGCACCAGCCCAACCAGCAGGACCAACGACACTTCCACCGTTCGATCCAAGAGGTCCAGCACAGCTTTCGAGGGACTCGTCGTCAGGTTCAGGATTACTGTTGTTGTTGTAGGGAACGACGATCGTCGAGCTAGTACTAGGACAATTTACAACACCGTTACATACCAATCTGATGGGTATGCAACCAGCGTCACCGGGACAACGGAAGCCGCACTCCTCGTCGAGTTTTTGGGTATGTAGTCCGCCCGAACTGTCCCTCGGTAAATGATAGAGTTCGGTCCAAGCGATTTTAAAGGCAGCTCTGGCTGGTGCCATAGTTCCGGTAAATTGTATTACTACGTTGGAATATTCCGTGTCGTCACGATCGGTTGGTAGAATTTGACTAGCCGATAGTATAGGCATTTCTCTAACAGAACTGACATTCTCTCCGCAAATACCAAGATATGGATCGATCGATCCAGGAAGAAAGATTTCTAGCTTACCGTCCTCGCAGGAACGAGAAGCAAATTTTATTTTATCAAAGTGTAGCCACAAGTCCCGTCCGTGATTGACTCTTAACTCCCAAATACATTTGATCGATCTCGGTGGAGCAACGTAGCCTAGTGCCTCGTAATGAGGAAATTCGATTTCACCGTCCGTAATAGCAGGCAATATAGCAGGCCCGCAGAGTGGACTGTGAGCGAATTCGTAATTGGCCTCGAATATCGGTGAAGGTTGTTTGAAGTAATTCGCGGCTGCCCGAACACCGTCTATTAGAAACTTCAGATCGAGTCTCTCGCCACGGGACACTACTCTGATCGGTGTTATCGGTATACTGTCTTCCTCGTCACGACGACATATACAAGTACCCTTAACACCATCCGGTCCAGGTTCTCGTATAACCAATCTATCGACTCGACTGTCCCAGCAATGGCCACAGTGACCAGTTGAACGTTCTTTGAAAGACACCGATTCGATGGTTAATATTACTCTAGCGAAAAGCCTCTTGTCCGTGAGGAACGTATAGGTACAGGAGAGATCCATCGGTGGGTTCCCAGGTCGTTTATAAATCAACGTGTTCAGGGGTGATCTCAAACGTCCAACACGTGCTCTCCATGAAGTAAACTTTTCGTCGCATTCTGTGCCAGGTATAGGCTCCCCAAATCTCGTGGCATTGAAGAAATCGTAATGTGCCCAATAGTAAAGGGAACTCCCTGAGTAACTGCCGGTTTTACTCTCGAATCTAACAAATAGAGCGTTCGAAGTGGAGACAAAATCGTGCTTTTCCATTGGTTTGCTGAAGGTATCGCAAAAGGTCTTGATTATTCTAGCATCGTCCGGCCAATCCGCATCGTAGAGGGTAAGGCTCTCACCGCAGTCACCGTCGTAAGGCTTGATGGGCGACTCGATTCGATTGACACGGAAACTGGGGAAGTAAAGCCTGGCTATTTCACCAGGGCGACCCCTCAGCAAATAGGTACAGCTCGTATGGGGTGGGTACCAGTGCGCGACGGACAGGAAGATACCCTCGTTACCGCTTACGAGGGACTCGCTGTTGAGTAGCCAGTCGCAGCTACCGTTTTTTACGCCTGCCGTTTCGACGTGACCAGGCCAGTTGCCAACATTAAAGTGAAAACCCGTGTTCAATAGTGGTCCGGCTGGTGAGGAAACAAATTCGACATAGAGATCTTCGCTGGTGCCGATTATACTGTAGGGGAATTTACCCATACCGCAGAATGTACCGATTACAGGACTATTTTCATCCTTCCCATCGAAGACACGTATATAATCGTACGGACAATGTTCCGAGCCGGAGCTTATCGGTCTCATCGGGCAGGTCATTATATTCTCACATCGTTGTCCGTCGATATTGAACTCTTCATTCTCTATATAGAGCTTTATGAATGGCAACCGTGTATTTAGCTTGTATTTACAGTGCAAAGCTCGCGGATAAATACCCGGAAAGGCTGGGCTCTGTACGTAGCACGTTTGCAATCTGCAATCCTTAAAAACCCTTTCGCAGTAACTCCCAGGCACGATCTCGCCCCTTCTGTTTGGATAAAGTTCTGGATGCTGGCCGTACCTCAGGTAAACGTCGAGTTGCTGTTCGGCCCGCGAGTCGAAACTGAAGTAAGTTTGGTCCGTGAAGTTCTCCGCGTGGAAGATCACTCGTACGAAGCTCGTCTCGGAAATGAACGTTTGCGGTTGCTCGGATTCGCCACAATAGACACCGGGGTCCTTGCGATTGCTCACCTCGGTTTTCGTGTTGCCGTCTATGATCTGAAACAAACAGATGAAAAAGAAAAAACTGAAAGAGAGAGAGAGAGAGAGAGAGAGAGAGAGAGAGAGAAAGAGAGAAAAGAAAAAAGAATCTCTTTCCCCTCGAACTTCTCCTCATTCTCCTCTCGAGACGCCCTTGTTTTTTCTCAAATTGATTTTCCTCCCTACTACTACCACCCTTCCACTCGTCCAGAGTCCCGAGACCAAAGAAGGGGCAAGTGTTCTCGCTGGAATTAATCCGCGAGAGGGTGAGAGAAACGACGGAGCTTGCGTAAATTTTGCCTTCCGGCGTACTGTCATTGTTATTTGCGTTTCGACCATTCATACCCCATAACAAAGTTACAAGAATTTTCTTACGATATATTAGGAAATATTTGTAATTAATGTTTAACAGACAAGCTTAATGTATTATTCGTATTATCACAATGTATCGAAAAATATACGACCAATCGTGAAAAGTTTCTCTGGGAAATAATTTATTTCGGAACGATCATTTTCAACGAGGTATGATTATCAAAGGGGAAAATCCCATTGATGAATTCGTCGAAGTTATGCGATCGAAGGACGGGTCCGACGTTTCTCAATTTACGAAGGAAACGATGAGAGTTGTGGGAACGTTAACGAGACGATAACGGGAGCCGAAAGCGGAAGGGCGAAGCGTAGTGTTGTACGCTAATTAGGCTTTGCGGTGCGAGCCATCTCGCAAATTCAATACCAAGCTGTAGTTCTCATGTAAACGATCATTGCGATAAGCTGGCCAGGATAAAGCGAGACTCTGCTTGGTAGGATTAATAGACCCATTACAATCTATACGCGCGATCGAGTTCCGTCCATTTTGCTTCTGCGATTGCCAGTCTCTGTTTGCGAGCTCGACTTATCTTTTAACGCGATCTCTAAAGGGAAAAAGGGGCAGAAAGAGACAGGATGTGAAATGCTTTGATGGTTGCTCTTCCTTGATAAAGAGAGAGAGAGAGAGAGAGAAAGAGACGATGGATTTACTAAGTTTCTACTTGGTGAAGTAGAAATGGCTTCTCTGTGATAATAATGGACATTAAATGGATAAAATAAAAAAGTGGACAATGACCTTTCCGTCGATCGAAGGAAGAGTTTATCTGTAAATAATTCAAGTAATTTTGAAGAAAAGACAGAGATTTATATATATATATATATATATATATATATATATATCTATATATAGTAAGAGATATATAAATAGATATAATTACTATCTCTCATAAAGATCTATCCTAACTGTTTATTACAGGTTATTAAGAAACTATCAAATATGCTTTTAATAGACCCTTTGAACGTTCGTCCGACTTTGAATATAACTCAAAGAGGAGAAGATTTCAATGTCTTACGAGCATACATCAATACCAAAACGTCGTTACGTTGCACGATAGTATCGTCCGTCTGTTCAACGAACGTTGCTTACACGGTGTCATCGGTACTGTAATCAAAGTTCCACTTGCAGTATACAGTCTAATAGTGCAAAGACCTCTCTTACCTACCTAACTATCTACCTACCTACCTACCTACCTACCTACCTACCTACCTACCTACCTACCTACCTACCTACCTATCTACCTATCTATCTATTTATCTGTATGTATGAATGTATATAATACTATTTCATACGTGAATCTACTCTACGCGCGGAAACTACTGGCTGAGGATATCAAAGCAGAACGTATTTATCAGGCTCAAGAGAAGCTATCCATCAGCGTTATCGTTGTCGGAATTTATTTTGAGCTACGACGTAAAATACTGTCGCATAGGCAAATCTATAAGTGTCTATCTATCTCTATCTATCTCTATCTATCTATATATCTACCTACCTACCTACCTATCTATCTATCTATCTATCTATCTATCTATCTATCTATCTATCTATTTATCTCTCAGTCGATTTTAAACGTAACATAGTAAAAGATACTACATAACCAATCCCGTAAGCTTTAAATTCCTAACGTTCTTTCTGACTCATCCAATAATCTAATCGAATTTATTTGATTTACCTATACGATATTTACTGATACGTGTTTTCTACGAACATACATATATTATTCGATAAAAAAAAAAAAAAAGAAAAAAAAAAACAGCGATCATATCCATAATCCTTTAGATATTACGAATTACTAAGTAGACCCAAATCGGGATATCATATGCTCGTATAACTTTATACCACCAAAACTTTATTCGCGAGTTTCTTTGTACTCTTAATAATACCGTTATCGTTGAGGATCGCATATCTGAACGGGCCTCCGGCGAAGAGACAATAAATTACCGACGTACTACGATAAGAGATGGTAGAAGAAAGAATTGGAATAATGGAAAAGAAAGAAAGAAAGAAAGAAAAAAAGAAAGAAAGAAATAAAGCAAAGAAAAGAATGAATGAAAGAAAAAAAAAAAGTTAGAAAAGAAATAAAGGAGAATAAGATAGAAGTAAAGAGAAAGAAAGGGAAAAACGAATTTTGATCGTTGATACATATACTAGATACTTACATTAGAAACTATGGTAGAGAATCGTAATAACGATTATATTCGTACGGGGGTTTGCGGAGAGAAACCTTCGAAGCATCCAGTATAATACTTTAAAAGTACCATAATTGCGGCAGAGTTCCTACCAATGCGAACGGAGGTGATAACACAGAGGGTTGAGTGAGTGAATGAGAGAAAGAGAGAGAGAGAGAGAGAGAGAGAGAAAGAAAGGGAGGAAGGGAGTGAGAGAAGAACGAGGAGAAGGAGGAGGAGGAGAACGACGAGGAGAAAGAGGAGGAGGAGGAGGAGGAGGAGGAGGAGGAGGAGGAGGAGGAGGTGGAGAAGGGAAGAGCTGCTCAGTGTTTGGAAGATCAATAGTCGTTTTGCAACGACGTTAGGAGTACTCGAGTGTGTATTACGTACGATATTTACCAACGAATACAGCAATTTTATTCAACGCCTTTATCAGAGTTGATTAACTCTCTTCTTGCTCCGACCCAACCTTAATGTGTGTTCAACGCAGATGAGACGAACGTAATATTTTCTTAAGATGGTAATTTCTCGCATTTTCTCATTCCTTTTAAGAGAAGAAAATTCTCTTAATTTCATACGGTGCCATGACACCCTTATGTTAAATTTCAAAATACGAGCCCTTTTCCTTCCTCGATTAACGAAGATTATACACGGTTCTATGTACCTTTCTGACTTTGAGTTCATTCATATTCGAGTTGCTTCTCGTCCGATTTCGAGGAAATGACGAGAGATATGGAGAGATAGAGAGAGAGAGAGAGAGAGAGAGGGAGATATTCGTGGATTTATAATGAAAGGAAGAGGGATCCTGATTGGCTATCGTATGTACATAGATATGTATGCTCATACATACATTGAAATTGGTGATACTCGACGGAAGCGTAAAATAATGAACGCATAGCTCGTTTGTTAGCACGAAACTAACAACGAGAATGCGTTCTTAACGAGGAATTAAACGTTATCAACTTGGTACACTTGACGAATTATATTATTGTTATAGATATACATAATACCTACATACACATATACACATATATATATATATATATATATGTATATATATGTATATATAACAAGTAATATCAGGTTATTATAAATAAAAACGAATATATTATCTTCGTAATTTATCTTTCGTCCAAATGCACAATTCATTTTTCCTTCTATTCTCTTCTTTTATCTCTTTCGTTCTCCTTTTATTCCTCTTTTTTGTTCTTTTTCTTTTATTGTTGGAGAAAAAAAGATAGAAAAAAAAAAAGTAAGAAAAAAAAATTAAAATAAAAAAAAAAAAGAAAAAAACGATTTCCTTTTAACAAAAGGACTGGCGAATCTATGCAAAACGTATATCGAATATGAAGGCACGATTATTCTCAAGATTTTCATGGCTACAAAGGGAAAATCATTTGAAAAGTTTTATACGAAACCATGAGTAATAATAACCCCGGTAGATGTGTACGTATATTTATGCGCACATACGCGCTCGCGCCTGCACCCACACGCACGCATACATACACACCTGCATATATATATATATATATATATCTGTATTATGTATTATATATGAGCAAAAGCGTGGAACAAACGAGCTTTTCATTTCTTTTGGCCCTTGATAATATAGCCGAATAACCACACAGCCAATTTCGTTCGTCTAATATTCCGACTGTTGCGCCGAGCCGGACCAACGCGCGCAATTTGTTCCGCTAATTAATTGCACGACTTTAGATGAAGGATAGCTTGCCCAGCCGTATTTCTCTCGTTAATGGACGTCGCACAATCAGCCGTCCAAGGCACTATGCATTTCGCTAGGAACAATGCGTTTTCATCCACTCTACCTTTACCCTATCCTCCTTTTCACCTTCTCTCCGTCGTACCTCCCACCCCCAACCCTCGTCCAACCCCAACATAGTTCCCCCTATTCGACCTTCTACGAATCATTAGCGGACTTTAAGCGCGCGAACCTGAAAGAAGCAATAAGAAATTTCCTTTCGTAACGAAAAAAAAAAAAGAAAAAGTTTTCATCATCTGAAACAAAATCGTTTCTCTTATTTCGCAGGGAGGGGGGGAGGGGGTGTGTGGTAGAGGTGTGCGGGGTACGGGATCAAGATTTTTCCCCATTACAAAAATCAATTAGTAAGTAAATTTATACTGTTACATAAATCGCCAAGATTATCACTACGATGTATCATGTAATTGTAAGAAAGTACGATCAGTATGTGTTTTATCCATTACATATTCATATGTATCTGTTATATGACGTAAGAAATGAAAAAAAAAAAAGTAAATAAATGTTTTTCTTTTCGTTTTCTCTTTTTTGAAATAATAAAGAAAAATAAAAAAGAAAAAAAAAAAACTCACCTGCAGGTAACCGCCCGAACAAGTCGTAGCATTCTCCAATACGCCAACTTTGAATTTCTTAAAACGTACACGAAGAATCCAATCTCTTGGTGTTCCACGAAAAGCACGGAAACGGTACCAACAATAAAGTGGTTTTCCCATGTTGGCAGCGGTCACTGCAGGACTGGAAACATCCTCGTAGATGTCAACGGTCTTGTTACAGTGACCACGGTCCGCTAAAATTAAAAATAAATATATATCATTGTTAAAAATCATCAATTCTTTTTCTATTTCTTTTTCTTTTTCTTTTTCTTTTCGTTCTAATTGAGACAAATTTTCATTCAAATTATAGATAATAGATGTCGAATATAGATCTATTTCATTCGATAATAATTCATAACATCAAAAAATAATTAATTAAGATCATGCATACGTTTTATTTATATATTATCTTTTATCCTTTATCATATATATATATATATATATATATATATATATATATATATATATATGCGTATATAAGACATGTTAATAATAAATATCCTTTCATCCCCCGTCCACTTCCCTCCCAACCACGCCCCAAATAAATATTAAGAATACTTAATTAAATGTATATTCGAAAATCATATTATTTTGATCGACGACGATCTCGTTTATCTCCGTTCGACGAAGTTAAAGAACTTCGAGAGAAAAATAAGGGAAGGGGAATAAGTAGGTAAGAGGGATAAAAAAAACAAAGTGGGAAGAGAGAGAGAGAGAGAGAGAGAGAGAGAGAGAGAGAGAGGGGGAGGGAGGAAGAAAGAGGGAGGGATAAAAGAAAGTAAGGGAGAGAAAGTCTGAAAGCGAAGAAGAAACGATAGTCGATCATCTTGTTGGGCGACACTCATAATCCCCATCCACTCTTAACCAACCCCTCGTCATGTATCTTTCAGGCGACCTCTCAGAGACTGGTCGTCATTACTCGAGTTCCCTTTATGTCATTGTCATTGTCGTTGTCATCGTCATCGTCGGTTGATGTCTGTACCACATATTACGGAGAATAAAGGAAGAGATAGAAAGATAGATAGATAGAAAGAACAAGAGAGAGAGAGAGAGAGAGAGAGAGAGAGAGAGAGAGAGAGAGAGAGAGAGAGAAGGTATCTTGGAGTTGTATCAACGAGATCATTCAAGGAGAAGTGTCCTATTAAAATGAATATTACAAAAGAAAGAAAGAAAGAAAAGAAAGGAAATAAAAGAAATAAGAAGAAAAAAGAAAACAATGAAAGAAATACATAAGAACGTTAGATTTAAGGGAGAAGATCGAAAGAAGGGATGGATGTTGGGAGGTGGTGGGCGTTGGGTTAGATGTAACAAAGAAAGAATAAATTTGTAAAATAAATTTGTCGCCCGTCGAGGCTCACAAATGTCTCTATTTTTCAAGAGAAAGATAGAGAAACAGAGAGAAAAAAACAGAGAGAGAAAGAGAGAGAGAGAGGGGGGGGAGAGGGAGGAGAGGGAAAAAGAGAAAGAAGAAAGGAAAGAGAAAGAGAGAGAAAGAGAGAGAAAGAGAGAGAAAGAGAGAGAGAGAGAGAGAGAGAGACCAAAAGACGCTTAATCGATTCGGCTTTTGCCGTGTTTGCCACGCCGCGAGTTATACATATATATGGTATGGAGTGAGGGTGGTTGGAGGGTTGGAGTGTGAGGGATCGAAGGTAGGAGTAAATTGTTATTGATTTACCGTCTGTAGGGTCTCGCATCGTTTGCTACCAAATATAAGAATCGGCCCAATATATGTTGGTATACATAAATATATAATACATATATATATATATACATATGTATAAATATATATATATATATATATATATATATATATATATATACAATATATGTATTAGTATATCCACTATTTCATACTTTATCTTCTTCTTTTTTTCTTTTTTCTTTTCCATTTTTCTTTTTTTTTTCTACTCTTCTTGTGATAACTAAGACTCGAAGAAAGAGAAAGCGAGGGAAACTGGGAAGGAAAATGCGCAATAAGATTCGACTTTGTGTATCGACTAAAGTCCTCTTCGTCTATAGTATTCTCAAAGACAATCGTCCTCCGTCGTGTTGTCCTCGCATTGAAAGGCCTCACTGGTTTTATCGAAGGAATTGTGAATCGATCTCTCTCTCTCTCTCTCTCTCTCTCTTTCTTTCTCTCTTTCTACGTGTCTATCTATCTTACCATTTCGTTTTTTTTTTCTCTTCTCTATCTATCTCTCCTCTCTTCGTTTTGGTCCTCCTTCGATATAACTGAACGTTCGATTACTTTTCGCTTTTATATCAACTTCGTCGTTCGTCCTTCTATCGAATACAAATAGGAAGTTGGGAGATGAGAATGGGAACGCGCAGTGTCTCAGTAACGTAGACCGAGGCAAGAAAGTCTAGTCCACTTATGATATATACCTAACTCTATATATCTACAGATTATATATATATATATATATATATATATATATATATACACACCATTATAGGGTGTCCTACTTTAAAATGGACCATATCATTATTCACAATGATATCTCATTTGATCGAAATATCTGATTCTTTTTTCTTTTTAATTAATTTTTTCTTCTCGAATTACCACACTTAAATTCTCTTTGTGATTCTTGTTCTATCGGTTTTTTTTCTTTTTTTCTTTTTTTCTAATATTTTTTTTTTTTTTTTTTTTTTTTTAAATTACCACGATCAAATTTGAAAACGAAACGGACAATCGAGTAATTGTTGATTACTTTTAATCATATTTAAAATACGATAATACGATGATCCGAAGGATCGAGGATAAAGTCTTGAAATTTCATGAAACATGAATATATACAATGGATAAAATCGAGCAAGGCGTTCTCATGGAGAGATTTTGCAAACGTAAAGGAAAATGTCTCGTACATTCCTACTTCGATGGATCTTCCTTCTCCGTTTTCTTCTATTCGTCCGAATAACGTCGCTTTCACGGGTTTTACATTTTTGTTAGGGGCAAAAGCTTGACTCCCCTACGGGCGAGAGTGGAAAACGCTGGCGCAGCCACACGTCAGATTTCTCTCTCTCTCTCTCTCTCTCTCTCTTTCTCTCTCATTCTCTCTCATTCTCTCAAATGCACACATACACATATTTTCGTGAAAGAACGACGAAACGCCTTGAGGGTAGAGAAAAAGTACCGCTGTTGGCGACGCACGCCGAGAATCGTAAAGCTCGGTGAATTTGAATGAAATAAATCCGAAGGGATGAAACTTTTGAATTATTTCTTTCGTAAGAGTACAAGAATTAGAAAAAGAGAAACGATTAACAAGAGAAAGAGATAGATAGATAGAAAGAGAGATAGAGAGAGAGAGAGAGAGAGAGAGAGAGAGAGAGAGAGAGAGAGTGAGAGAGAAAAAGAGAAACGATTAACAAGAGAAAGAGAGAAAGATAAATAGATAAATAGATAAATAGATAGATAGATAGTTAGATAGATAGATAAATAGATAGATAGTGATAAAGAAAGAAGATGAAAATCATGCTTATTATTTAAGGAATCGAGGGACATACCTCTGCGAATGGCAGCGGGACTGGGGGTGGCAAGAACAAGAAAAACAAGAACGAACAACCCCCAGCCCCAATTCCTCGAAAGCATCGTTGCTGTCATCGTTCGATAGAGCGACCGCTGCCGGTGAGATTGTCAATCCACCTGCGGCTCTCCTTCTTCCTGCACCTTCATTTGCCTTTCTCCACCTGCGTACACAATGCAGTATGGTTACAACCCTTACTTTGTCACCCTCTTCTCTCTCTCTCTCTCTCTCTCTCTCTCTCTCTCTGTCTATCTTTCTCTTTCCCTTACTTCTCTCTTTCTCCCTCTTTATCTTATTTATATATATATATATATATATATATATATATATATATATATATATATATATATATATGCAAGTTTCTTTGGGATCTACGACAACACGGTTTTACGATCCCTTTCATCTCTTTTGTATACAGACAAAGTCATGTAACTCATTACAACCTGGTAGTATCTCGATAACTGCTCGAGAAATACATCAAAGAAGAAAGTTAGTTGGAGTTTCTACGATGTTGTTATATCTCTTTTATCATATAATAACGTTATGTAATCTGTTTAAATGATTTACATATAAAATAAAAAATAAATAAATGAATGAGTAAAAATAGAAGAAAAAAAGAAAAAAAAGAATAAAAGAAAACAAAAACAAGA
>NC_060960.1:9440118-9450118 GCF_910589235.1 Vespa crabro | reverse complement strand
AGCAGAAAAAGAAAAAGAAAAAGAAGAAGAAGAAGAAGAAGAAGAAGGAGAAGAAAAAGGAAGGAAATCAAGTTCATTAGCTCGCTCGAGCGCGCTCATTTGCGGCCATCCGTAGATTCTCGCGGTGAAAGCTCGCGATAGTCCGAGGCGATATCGACTCTCTTTCCTCCTCGTATAGCAGCGGCTATATATGCAGCTGCTATCCCAACGCAACGAAAGAGCTTTTCGCTCTTTCTCGATGCACCACCACCAGCACGACATCTTGCGAGTTACGTTAAGTTCGACGACCCTCCGGAGCCCTTCGTCGTCGGATAGAAGAAGAAAGATTTCTGTGATGACGATGACGATGACGAAGGCGACGGCGACGGTGACGGTGACGACAACGGCGGCAACGACGATGATGACTACGGCGATGTCGATATCAGGATGATGATGGTAATAATGATGACGAGGACGACGACGACGACGACGACGACGACGACGACGACGACGACGACGACAATGACGAGGAGGACGACGTGGACGATCAACTTCAAATCCGTTCCTAATCCCTGACGATTGTCCACTTCTCTCGTTCCGCTTTCCAAATATCAATACGATGACGATGACAACTCGATTATAACAAAACAATATCAGAATTGTTTTACGTTAATAGGGTATAATTGAAAAATCGAAAGAATATGAAGAAAAAGAGAAAAGAAAAGAAGAGACAAAGAAGAAGGGAAGAAAAAATAGATCGGCCCTTCTGACAATCTTTCTTAGAGTCGGGGTAACACGAGTCCTATCTATCTCCTGTCGTAGGGTGATGGGGTGGGATAGGGTTAGGGTTAGGTAGGGGAGGGGGGCAGAGAGAGAGAGAGAGAGAGAGAGAGAGAGGAGGGAAGAACAACAAAAAAAAAAAAAAAAAAGAAATGAAACTAATGGATGGTGCTCCTTTCTTTTTTTTCCTCTCTTTTTTTCTTTTTTTTTCTTTTTTTTTTTCTTTTTTCCTTTTTTTTCTTTTTTTGAAATGTTCTAAGAAAACTCCGCTGACTTTTGCTTTTGGCAACAATTCTCGAAGCAAAAACACTTGGACGCACCGAACGAACTAAATTAACGAACGAACGGACGAACAAACGAATGAACGAGCGAACGAACGAATGAACGAACGAATGAACGAACGAACGAACGAACGTACGAACGAACGAACGTACGAACGAACGAACGAACGAACGAACGTACAAACGAAACGATGCCGTAGCGATTTGAAAGCTAGGTCGCCGTCGACTGCTGTCCCAAAAGCTTGGAACGTGGCTGGCTTAGTGTTCGATGCATCAGACCGAAGCTTGCGCAAGCTCCCTGCGCCCTTTCCCTCTTCTTTCCCTCCTACCTTCACCTCTCGGTGGCCCTCTTTCTCTCCCTCGTGCGCTCTCTCTCTCTCTCTCTCTCTCTCTCTCTCTCTATCTCTCTCTCTCTCTTTCTCCTCATCCTCCTACTCCTCCTACACCTCCTACACCCTCCTCCACATCCTCATCCTCCTCTTTCTCCTCCTTCGTATCGTCAGGATACGGGAAGTGGCGCGCGCTGCAGCCGTTCCATACGCGTGCGTCCTTTGTTTATTAAGCGAAATACAACGATATCCTCCTATTCCTCCTCATCCTCCTTTACTTCTATTCCCTGCGTGATTACTTCGGCATCTTCTTTTCTCTCTCTCTCTCTCTCTCTCTCTCTCTTTTTTTATTTTATTTTTTTTTTTTACTCTTTCTCTTGCTTTTTGACTCTTTTCAATTGCTATTCGGTATTTCGAAATGGACGAGACAATTGTCGAGATGTCGATTTTGAATACTTCCATTGAAGAAAAATTTTATAACGATTTTGTCATTATTAGTTGGTTAAAAAAGAGAAAGTGAAAAAGGGAGAGAGAGAGAGAGAGAGAGAGAGAGAGAAACGTAGGAACAGAAAGATAGTTAGAGAGAGAGAGTGAGAGAGAGAGAGAGAGGGTGAGAGAGAGAGGGATGTGGAGGAGAAGAGAGGACGCGCGTTAATCCCGAACCGATCGATCCTCAATTAGTAAATTACTACGTGCTACTGCATACGGGCTGTGTGTATTCGTTGAAAGAACACGAACGAAACCATTCCAAAACGTATCTCAAAAATATTTACGCAGCTTCGACGTTATTTTCTTTCACTCTCTCTTTCTCTCTCTCTCTCTCTCTTTCTTATTTTCTCTCAGATTTATTACTAATAAAATTCTCTCTATCGATCTATTCCCATCAATTAAGAGCCAAAGAAAATTGGCAGAGTCCAATTAATAATTTTCTTTTTTAAATCATTGATACTTTTACGTTGGCTCTTCCTTCTTTTTTCCTTTTCTCGTTTCTTCTTCTTCTTCTTCTTCTTCTTCTTCTTTTCTCTTTTCTTTTTTTTTCCTTTTCTTTCCTTTGTTTACGTACCTAATGCAAAGTTCCCTAATAAAAATTAATCAAAATTGATTAGAAAATATACTCTCTCGCGATTTATGTATTAACGAGGGGAGAAGAGTTAAGAAAAAAAGGAAGAGGAGAAAAAAAGAAAAGAAAAAAGCAAACAAAAAAAAAGCCGGAGATATCGAACAAAAGCCAAATGATTTGCATATCGGTAAAACGCTTCGTGACTCTTTTTTTCTTTAATTTATGCAACTCCAATATTAGCGCAGTGAAATTTTTTCCTTAGAAAAGAGAAGAAAAAAGAAAGAAAAAGGAAAGAAGTAGAGGAGGAAACGGAAAAACGAAAAAAAGAAAAAAAAAAAAAAAAAAGAAAAACATAAAAACTTCCTCAAGATCTTTATCAATGAAGAAAACCAACGGACCGTTCAAAACGAAAACGATTTGCATTCCGTCTCCCTCCCTTTCCCCTTCCTTCACCAGTTGTTTATATACACGATGGTTTTGTAACGTACACGCGCATTTTACTGTCCGTCGACGTTTCCGAAGCATTTTATACAAAATATATCTCTTTCATGAATATGCATGCGAGACTATATTTAGTTAGAACGCGTATTGAACGCGTCCGCATAAGTATCCGCTATGAATATCCATTAGAAGTGATTTTTGTCGAAGGTTCGACGTATATGTATCGTGCGTTGTTGTTGGCCGTATCCAAGAGCGAGATACACATATACATACATACATACATACATACATACATACATACATACATACATACATGCATACATACATACATACATACATACATACATCCGTATCGTCGATACGGACTTTCAATATCCTTCTTTTCCATTCTCGACAATGGAGCCTTCTCTCCGATATACATACATACAGACATACATACATACATACATACATACATACATACATACATATATACATATGTATGTACGTATGTACGTATACCTACGAAGTATGCTGAATGATGATGATGGCCGATTTTTTCTATTTTCCTATCGGTTCGTTTGCTTCGTTTATTTATTCCTTTTTTTTGCTCCCTTTTCTTTCCCCACCCTGTCTCTTTCTCTGTCTCTTTGTCTCTCTCTCTCTCTCTCTCTCTCTCTCTCTCTCTCTCTCTCTCTCTGTTCTTGTTTTTCCAAGAAGAGAACAACACGACCATTGTAACTTTTCAAAGATATTGGCGCTTTCCTAAGAAACGTACCAGTAGGTTGTCCAGAAAGTAAAAGAAAGTATAGTGATATAAGTGAAGAAAGTATAGTCTCACATAGTGAGACTTTTTCTTCGTTAACGTCTTCGCCAGCCGACGACTAAAAAAAGGTCGATATCGATTCGATCCAACTCCAAAGATAACGCCTGTCCAGAAGCTGATTCTTACAAACGGATACAAACTATCTCTTTCCTTTACGGGACGACGCTCGTCGATGTACGATATCATTACAAGATAGATAAGAAACGTCTCGGAGAATGATATCTATTCGAAGAAAGAATCTTACTTTTGGAATTTGGAAAACTCGAAGAAAAAGGAATAGATATATAGACAGATAGATAGATAGATAGATAGATAGATAGATAGATAGATAGATAGATAAATAGAGTATGTGCATATGCAAAAACAATACCTTCGGAATTGAAATTTCTATTTTTTCGTATGATCGAAAAGAACGTTCCATAGATCGATAGCAAAGACCGAGATGACGATCGAGAGATAAGTTCCAATATGTAACGAGTCGGAAAAACAGTAAGATGAAGGAGAAGAAAGAAAAGCAAGAGGAGGTAAAGGAGGAGGAAGAGGTGAAAGAGATGTAGAAGCTTGGGAAATAACGGAAGGAAGGAAGAGAGTAAGTTTCAATGAAAACCGACTGCGGCTTTTCAAACTTGTGGACCAATTAGACTCCAATTTGTTCTGGAAGGCGGCAGACGAGGTCTCGGCCGCAAAACGGACGTCTAATTAAAGCCGTACGCTTCAGTATTCCAGTAGACACCGAGTTTAGATGGTTTCTATGTATATAGAAAATATATACATATATATATATATATATATATATATATATAGTACGTATGCATATAATATCATTCCAAAACCAACGATGTTTCCGATGAAAGATATTTGCTATTTCCAAAGAGAGAAGGAAAGAGAAAGTGAGATAGAGAGAGAGAGAGAGAGAGAGAGAGAGAGAAAAAGAGAGAGAGGAAAAAGATATCCCATAGATTATACTCCTTCGTTTTAGAGATTTAACTTCTTTTCCCTTTGATCGGAATAAACAATTTTAACTCTCGAAAGTCTGTTTTCCTTCTCGCGTTTCCATTACACCAACTACGAAGACGTCTTTTTTTTTATTTGTTTATTTTTCCTTTCTTTTCTTCCTTTTTCTTTTTCTTTTTCCTTTTTTTATTTCTCTTTCCCTCCTATTCTCTCTGTTGGTAGAAAAACTTTTACGATACTTTTGGAAACTTTCAAAATTCATGGATAATGCTTGGAATCGAATCGTTCTGATCTGAACAAATGGTTTCCCTTTCCTTTTTTTTTTTTTTTTTTTTCTATTATTAGATATCTTGTGTATTCCTCGTCACCGAGAGGATAATCCAAAGGATATAGGTTTTTATAGGACGACATAGTATAAAAGCAATTAACCAAATGGACTTGACATATTTCTTTAGACCCTTACTGTCCTTGTAGTTAATCCCAAAAACCTTGACGTTATAGTTTAACGACCATTTATTGTACGTCCATTGGATTTATAGGTATGTCATAAATAATATGGATCTTTGTACGAGGCAAAATAATATATTCTATATCTCTATTTCCTATCTTTTGTCCTATCCCTGAATCATATCTTTGGTCACAACTTTCCAAACAAAGGAGAGCCTTAACTGAAGCAAGATAATTATTATTAACAATGTCTAGTTTCTCCCTTCCCCCCTCCCCCATCCCCACTATCGTCACACCAAAAACGAAGATTATTCAGACTTGACAATCGGTCGACCATCATCAGTGACAGTCGCTATTTTCGAGACCGACCGAACAGATCTTCTCCATGTAACTATCATCTCGTCTCTGTGTTATACATTGAAAGTGCTCTGTGTAATCTCGTCAGTACTGAAGTAATCGCAGGAAATGACATCTTTTATCTTAGATTTGCCAATAATGGATCAAAACGTTTACGTGAATTCAATCTCTCAACGGATTACTAAGATCTCTATTCTATTTGTTTTGTGATGTGAGAATGAGAAAAAAGAGAGAGAGAGAGAGAGAGAGAGAGATAACGTATCGTAATGTAACCTTTGGAAATAGACAAGTTGGACCAACGACAAAAGGGTTAAAGACTCCATTCGCTCCGTCAGCACTAACTCCGTGTCCTCCCTCGATCGTCTCGGATAATCAGGATGCGAGCAATCGACCCACGCGTCCGAAGGGACGCGCAAACGAACCAAATTTCGTCTGTTCATTTTATTTTAATACCGACCAAGTAATAAAACCATGCTCGACGAGTTCCTCCTCCTCCTCCTCTTGCCATGTTCACTTAAGAGATACGTACGTATAACCATATTTAAATTTCTTCTTCAATCTCTCTATCTGCTAGAACAAATAATATATATATATATATATATATATATATATATATATATATATATATATATATTGATTCATCGTTATTATATATCTACGTAACTTAAAATTTACATTAGATAATATCATTGGGAACGTCCTAAAAATTACAAAACTAAAAGAAAAGTAGAAAAAAAAAAAAAATAAATAAATAAATAAAATAAACAGAAACAAAAATTAAACGAATTCATCCTTATAATGAGAAAATACAGAAATCGTGGTATACTTAGCACATATTGTAGCCGTTCATTAAGTAGATTAAATCCATTAATCCGTCGTCTTATAAGAGGTCGGTGCGATAGTAAGATATATATATATATATATATATAAAGAGAGAGAGAGAGAGAGAGAGAGAGAGAGAGAGAAGTAAAGAGAGAAAGAGATAGAAAGAGATAGAAAGAGATAGAGAGAGCTTTCGTAAGATAGCACGAAGCTGTTAGAAGGTATATAGTCAGAAAGAGAAGGATAGGTAGGTAGGTAGATAGATAGATAGATAGATACATAGATACATACATAGATGGAAAGAGAGAGAGAGAGAGAGAAAGAGAGTAACTGGTCTGGGTCGGGATAAGAGAGTAGCACGAACGATCGGGATTACGGCGCATGGGTTGTTCGCCTTCCTAATATAGCTGTATTATATGCTATATTTTCTCTACGTCTACTATACGTTAACCGGATATAGTAGGAACTAATACGAATGGCAAAGTTTACCTTGGTGAACTCGCACGAACGAATCGGAATCGTTGTTTTCCTTTTCCAGATAGTACTCAAACTCTGTATGTGTGTTTTTCATCGTGAAATTTGGCACGGCCATACCTTTTTATTCTTTCATATTTACGTATACGTATGTGTGCTTCTCCGTTTGTGTTTCTATATATACGATAGTCCATGAATGAGTTCATGAAAAATGTATTTTTGTATGTAAACAGATTTAATTTACAAATGTAAAAGTCGTAAGGACGACATCTAATATATATATATATATATATAAAAAAAAAAAAAAAAGAAAATAATAATAATAATAATAATAATAAAGAATAACTGCGACATATTACTCCATCAACGTTGATCGATCATAGTTCATTTTCAATGGATGAAACGAAATCTATTATTAAATGTTATCTTTACGGATCGACAATTTGTATTCTTCTTTGAAATTAAACCTATTTTACTGTGATAATAAATTTTTATCGAGTTACTTATTGGCCACCTTGTATATACGTAAACATGGACGTATATGTACATACGTATGTATATTCGAAGGAGAGAAAAATTCACGAGATGTCGATGTTCCATACCGTGAAATTTTTCTTCGAAGTAGAAAAAGTCTCGGTCTGACGTTACCAACACATCATAATTATATATATATATATATATATAAACATATATATATATATATATATATATACATTTTTTTATTCTATATATCTCCAAGAGATATATAATAAATTCTCATCCACCCCTATGGGAGAAGAGAAGCTTCTTGCCGGCCTAGCGACTTTCCTTTGGTGTTTAATTAACCCAAGTTACCTTGCTTTATATCCATCATCGAAATTCCGTTGATACGAGATGAGCCTTTAGCTTTACTCTTTCGCATTTACACTAACGTTGGGTCTTTATTTTCATTAGATTTAAAGGTGAATAATTAAAGGGATTAAACGAATGAAACTTTTCGGCTTAACTAACTCTTAAACAAAATACTTTTAATTGGAGGTAAACGGATTGAAGAAAAGAAAACAAAAAAAAAAAAAAAGAAAAAAAGAAAAGAAAAACAAAAAAAAAAAAAGAAGAAAAGATAAATAAATAAAAAGAAGAAAGAAAGAAGACAGGAAAAAGAATTAAGAAACGAAAAATTGATATTAAAGCAAGCAATAAATGCGTGCAAGTAAATTTCCATTATGACGTTTCGTTGTTTCGTTTATAAAATAGACGAATTTCGTGAGATTACTTTTCATTTGATGTTAAACAAATTGAAAGTGTTAATTGTATTAATCGCGAATAAGTGAATAAAGCATCGAAATGGTCCGACCATCTAACGTGCCAACTAATCGCAAGTAGAAAATCACTGGTTTTAGTCGAACATACGGATATGCTGAGACTTAAGGGAATACTCTTTAAGTACGTATAATATGTATATATGTCTTTTTAAAATTTCTTAAGCTTTTTTTTTTTTTCCTTTCCTTTCGTAACTTGTACTTATATTTTTTTGTTTCCTTTTCTTTTTCTTTTTATTCTTCCTCCGTTTTCTTCTCTCGATCTTTCTATTTCTCTTTTTGATTGTATCGAATCAATTCAAATGAAATTATTTACAATAGGTTAAATCTCTTACAATTCGAATCAATTCACGAATATCATCATATAGATCCTATCTTCGAAAATATTCGAAAGCTCTATAGAACATATGGATGGTTGATTAGATGATACCGTTGTCGTTGATGAACCTACTTCGTTGAATACATGAATACACGATACTAACTTCCAAAGTGAAACGGATCCGTTTGCGTTATATTCCATTAGAGGGAGTAAACGAACGAGTAACGAGTTTTCCAAATTCCTTCAAATGAATCACTATTACTATAATGATAATACTATTACGGTGGCCTGTATAAAAATATATATATATATATATATATATATATATTCGAAGGAGATTTACAAAAGGGACAAAAAATACAAATAAAAATCAAAAAGAATAAAATATATCTTTGTCGTAGGGGTCGATAATGATCTCCTCGGATTTCATTCGATTTCAATAAAAATTCATAGGATGCATATTGGACAATAGGATTTGTAAAAATGTACGAACGTCCATTTCTAAAGAAGAAGAAGAAAAAAAAAAGAAACAGAAAAAGTAAAAAAGAAGAAAGAAACAGTTTTTAAAAATACAACGTCATACTTTATACAACACACTAATCTCGTTCAATGTCTATTAAAACATTCAAAACATTCTCTTTATGCGTCCTATCTAAAAAAAGAGAAAAAAAAAAAAAAAGAAAGAAAAAGTTATTCGATTTTGAATATTTATCTGATCCAGTCTCTAGTATCTACAGAGAACATTGTATTTTTTACGTTTCATAATACGACTAGAAACGAAAATCAATTTAATCGTAATGCGATTGGAATAAGCCAGGAAATCATAATAATTTTTTTGATTGATATTAATTCGTATCGATATTATTTTGTCGATGAAAAGTCAACAAAAAAAAAAAAAAAAAAAGAAAAGAAAAGAAACACGTAAGTATCTATTCTTATCAACACTTAAATACTTAAAATCAGATTCACTTTGAAAGATATATTTTTTTATCTAAAGAAAATCCTCTTGTCTCTCGTAGGACACAAATCCTGCGATATTAATTAAGAAAACTTCGAAAGATTCCACACACACACACACATACACACACACACACAGACACGCATGCACGCGCACACACACACATGCATAAATAGTTTGTTCAGTTTATTTACTTAATACCTTTTCTTAATGAAATCTTCTATCATATTCTTTCGCGCGTTAGAAAGTTAATAAAACATTTCACATAGATATTATATCCACTGTAGAAATTCATAAACCGACTCTTAAACTTTTTAATTCGTTCATCCGTTGTAATTATTATAATTTGATTTTCTTAAAATAAATAGAAGAAAATTTAATCAAATAGGAAAACTTGTAATATGGACATAAGCTATTTCAGAATACACGAAATGCTTTTATCAAAGTGTTAATAAAGAAGAGAACAATTATTCATTCATTGTAATTTATCCGATAGGAACTTATTTAAACGTATTTTAAAAACGACTTTTAAAAAAATAACGTGTAAAATATATCTTTACGTTTAATCGTTAATTCGCGGGAAATAATTTTATACGTAATAAAGAAGACAAATGTATTATTTATATCTGTACACTATAACGGATGATTCAATAAATACATACAAATACTTCATAGAATTAATTTACAGACCAAAAG
>NC_060960.1:9412618-9435118 GCF_910589235.1 Vespa crabro | reverse complement strand
TGTTGTTTTGTTTTTTTTTTGTTTTTATTTATTCATTTATTTATTTATTTATTTATTTTTCTTTTTTTTTTTTTTTTTTTTTTTTTTGGGAAGATTATTAGCCTTGTTTATCGTGAGAAGCAACGTTTACAGAACCACAAACTATTAACCGTGTCGCAGCCGTCGTCTTCGTCTAATAGTTAATACGCGATTGATGTGTTTTTCTGTATTTTTTTTTTTTTTCCTTTTGTTTCTTGCTCTTTCTTTCTTCTCTTCTTTCACGTGTGCGTGCGTGCATGTATGTGTGTGTGTATATATATTCTTTGTATTATTTTTTTTTTTTTATTGGTTGCCAACGAGACAAATGTACCTTGATTTACACAATCGTCCATCCGTCGCTCTAAACGACATGCTAAAAAGGCTTTCATTCGCGCTTCAATTTCAATTTTTGTGATATTTATCCCTGACTCTTTCGTGCTTTTAATTGATAAGTTGTCAAGTGAAAAATACAATGCTATGTATATACTTTTATACACATTAATCGGTATACTACAAAATATGAAAAATTATTGGAGACTTTTGCGTCTGTATCGTTTGTAACATGAAATCTTTTTTGTTTCTTTTTTTTTTTGTTTGTTTGTGTGTGTGTATGTGTGTGTGGTTTTTCTTTTTTTTTCTATATATATATATATATACTTTTCTTTTTAGAAAAAATAACAGAAGTTGCACTTTCCCAATAAATTGATTGATGCTTCCTTGAGGAATAATCCTCTCGCTGATGTGGTCCGAACAAAATAAGTTTTTTTTCTTTTTTTTTTTCATTTAATAACGCAGTACGATTTACCTCTCTTAAAACGTTATAACCGGATATTTGCTCCACCGTGTGCCGTCCAAAGCAGTTATGCGTTAAAAGGAAAAGAGAACTTGGCTGTGTGTCTGGTAATAGGCAAATAATGTAATGTAATAATGTTCTACGAAGTGGGATGCTAGGATAATAGTTCAATGATCATCCACGTCATGCACACGTTGACGTTTTGGCTGCTGTTGTTGTTGCTGCTGATGCTCGAGAGGCTCGGGACTTTCAACGATGGCAAGCGGAGCTGGAGAACCAGGTGAACTATCTGATTCGTCGTGTGCTCTTTTCCCAACCCCAACGCCTGCGTCAGGGCCGATAAAGCTTCCACTAAAAGATAAATTAAAAGGACTCTTATAGATGGATATACGTTTCATGGGGGAAATGTTATGTCTAATCTTGTAAATAATATATTAGAAAATATACCTGTAATTATATGTTGTTTGTACAATAACAGGAGCTGGGCTGTATTGTCCAGCCGGAGATAAAGAATGCTCCTCTACTATGTTTCCAGGCACCAAGTATTTTTCTACAATTGAAATAAAAAAGCTTTTCCATTGATAATCGCAAATATATAAATAATGTATTAAAGAATTCAAAATGTATAGATACCTTCCCTCGCTGCGTCTCCACTTACGCCATTGGTGACAACAGTAATTTGTTGTACCAAACGTCCTTTATGGGATTGTTGGGAAGACGGCGCATATGGATGTCCCGGTGATCCTGGTGCAGACTGACTCGTGAGATGACCAGCTGGAGAAGGAACAGAATTATCAGGATATGTTTCAGGTCCTGGCGAACCTTCCCTACTCAGGCATTCCGGTGTCATTAAACCACTAATTCCCACATGAGACGGAGACGCAGGTGCACTTCTGTTAATTTAAAGATGAGAATGATATATCATTTGATAAAAAAAATCAATCACAAGTAATAAATAAAGATATATATTATATCGGTATACCTTGAGGATAATCCAAATGGAGCTCGGAAACAAGGTACACCCCTTTGTCTTCTTCGTCTAAAGGCTTGTTCTATTAACTTTGCTTCGGACTGTGGGTCTATCCTCCAGAAGGAACCTTTACCAGGTTCCTCTTGACTTCTTGGTACTTTTATAAAGTAACGATTTAATGATAGATTATGTCTAATAGAATTCTGCCATCCTTTATCGGCAGTTCTATAGTAAGGATAATTTTTTGTTATGTACGAATAAATGCCTGACAACGTGAGCTGCTTGTCCGGCGCAGATGCTATCGCTTGAACGATAAGTTGAGCATAGGAGTACGGAGGCTTAGAGTCATCTTTTGGTGGACTATAATGTGCCGTTGTACCGTTTGGACCCGAACTACTGCTACCCCTATAACGCTGCTCAGTCCCAGGTTCAGGACTGATTTGCCTACTGGAACTTTGGGTTCCCTCGTGCCTCTCCATTCCAGAATTTTGTGGATCATTCGCGACCGCCGCAGCATACGCCGCTACCATTTGTAAATCCGCCGAAATATTTCTTCTACCCTGACCTGCTCGTGGACTGGCTGGACAGGAGTTAGCAGCACTTATGGTTCCCGTAGGAGAAGGAAAGGGACTACTATATCCCGTATCAGGTATATTTATACGTAGAGGTGGTAGTGGCACTCTCTGTTTGGGAGGAGATGGTACACGTACATTACCTTGCTCTTGTTCATCCACCAAGGATTGAAACACAAGTCTTATATTTGTACTTGGAAATCTAAATGTGCACCTGGAATTTAAAAAGTTCTACTATTATCATGTGTTAAATACTAATATTATTTACTTACGCATAAGTACATCTTCTAATATCAATAACACAAATGACATTGCTTGATACTTATAGATATTCTTGTGTCATATTTGTGTGTGTATGTGTGTACGTGTGTACGTGCGCGCGCGCGCGCGCAAAATAGTTTTTATACTTATTTATTCCAACCTTAAAATGTATCTGTTTTTGAAATGAAGGACAAACAATAATATTATATATAGAAAGATACATATAACATACACAATAAACACATTGTCGCTTTGAAAATAGCAAAAAGGTAAGTATACTATGCCATTATATGTTTGTTTATCATAATCTTGACAGTTACCAATATTTACAAACAATCAAGAAAATATTAACTCATGAAAATCTTTGGCTTGATGCTGCGCAAGAAAGAAAGAAAGAAAAAAAAAAGGGGGGAAAAGAAAAAGAGAAAAGAAATGAAAGACTTGAAAACAATTCTATATTTTATCACTAGCACAAACTCATCAATAGAACATGGCCATTTGTCTTATTAATTATAGTCAAAATGTAACATTGGCCAAAGCATATATATTTATTCACAGTCCACATAAACAGTACCATTAGAATTATAATGAAATAAAATGTGCAAGCAAACAGTAAATATATATGTAGAGAGAGAGACTTTCTTAAGTGATTAAACGTTGTAAATGCATAAGGATTCAACGTGGAAAAGAGACAGGTTAACACAATGAAATTTTTAAAATGAAAATATGAGAAAAGAAAGGGAACTTACGTTTTTGGCAATTGAAAGGCAGGTGCGCCCTTACGTTGGAACACGCCATCGACGAAGACGCCGTTTTTGCCGTTGCAGGTCATAAAGAAGAACGGATGATCGTAGAAGATCTCGAGGTGTCGGCGCGAGATAAAATTGGAGTGGCCCATGTTGACGTCGACCTCACCCTTGCTGCTGTTTCGACCGATGGTGATGCGTCTCTGCCTAACCATGTACTCGAATTCCCGACCTTCGAGCCGCGCGATCGGCGCACCCTTTGCCTCTGGATTCCACTGCATCTTCGTCGGACTGGCCGGTGCCGACTTCAGTGCCAGGAGGGCCCACGCGTCGCTCTCCTGAGTGCGAGAGTACGTAGACATAGTACCGAGCGAGCGAGCGAGCGAGCGAGCGAGCGAACGAACGAGCAAGCGAGCGAACGAGCTCTCGAACAAGACGGAAGGAGGGAGGGAGAAAGAGAGAGAGAGAGAGAGAGAGAGAGAGATAGAGAGAAAGAGAGAGAGAGAGAGAGAGAGAAAGAGAGAGAAGAAGGAGCGAACGAGATGGAAAATGAGTGAGTGAGTGAGTGAGTGAGTGAGTGAGCGAGCGAGCGAGCGAGCAGAGAGAGAGAGAGAGAAAAAGAGAGAGACACGGCAGTAGCGGATAGATAGGTCGCTAGAGATAGGAGAGAAAGATTCTTTGCTCGAAGAGATAGGTAAATCGACTAAATAGACAAATAGGTATATATGCGAAAGAATTGACGAATGAAGAGAGACGAATAGAACGAAGGGCAATAGGAATAGGGTGTTATAGAGAGACGGGAAGACAGACGGACGTGTGTAGTAGGATAGAGAGGGAGCACACCAGAGGCGCTCAGATACACACCAATACATTAACGTGCGGCCAAGCGCGCACATAAAGTGAACGAAAGAAAGAGATATATAGGACCCGTAGAGAATGAAAATTAAAGAGAAGATAATGAGAAAATATCAGTTTTAAAGGATCCATCCAAATAGTTGACATCATTTATGAGTACAACTTTTAAAATTTAATCATTAATACGTAAACAATTCTTATATAGGATTTCTTTTCCTTCTTTTCGTTGACGCCGTCTATAACCCGGTGTGTAAATATATTACAGAGACAGGATATATATATATATGTATATATATGTGCATCATACATACATACATACATGCATATATATACATCTATATATATATATATATACACATACGTACACATACATACGTACGAGGGAAGAAGAGTGAAACGTATAAACATACACATACACCTCGCACACAGGCAAACACTCGCGCGCACCTATTACTCCTCGTCGGCGAAATAAACGTTTGATTAGGAAAGACGTGTTTCTCTCACTCTGTTTCTCTGTTCTTTTTTCTTTCTTGCCTCGTTGTAATGTTAATCAGGACGCAGGGTCGGCCAACGTTTATATACGCACGTCGGTTCTTCGGACACAAATATTTTCTTCCCTCCTTGTTTACTTACAAATCCGAAACGTGGGTGGTCACCACGTGACGCGAACGCGCGTGCGGCGCTCCGTTTAAACGCGCCGTCTGACCGTGAATGCGACGACCGCCATCATTCGGTAACTCGAATGCGAACGACATAACCTCTTTTCGATTTTTCAAACAACTTCGATCCTTCATATATTTTACACCTACAATATTTCTTTTATCTTTTTTTAGCCCCTCCACGAGCTGAGATAATATAACGTTCTTCAAACATCTCACGGGAAGATCCACTCCCCGTTTAACGTCTTCTGCTAAGAACCGTAATGGCCGAAAAGGGAAACGGAAGTATGTAGCTGCTTTAAGCGCTACGTCTTATTTTCCTCACCGACCGATAAGAGATATGGCGCCTAATTCGTAATCACTGTAATTGTTTGTTTTGTTTTTTTCCTTTTTCCCTCTCTTTCTCTCTCTCACTCTCTCTCTCTCTCTCTCTTTCTCTCTCTCTCTCTCTCTCTCGCTTTCGCTTTCTCTCTCGCTTTCGCTTTCTCTCTCTCTTTCTCTCTCTCTTTCATCTTTTTTACATTCCTTATTTATTAACAAAGGCTACATTATATAGCCAAAGACGAAATCATTTTTAAGAACATAACATCGATAAACAGAATTCAATAATATAATTTATATGTAAACGAAAACAAATACGTTTAATATCATTTTATTATAACGAACGATTTTAGGTATAATAATTTATTACATTTATATCGTATATTTCGAATTTGTAAATTTTTCGAAATAAATAGTAATCCTAACGTTTATAATAATTATGTATTTCTTTTAATACCTACAATCTAATATTTATGAAAATTATCAAATATATATATATAAATGGTCCTAATGTACGTGAAATATTTTTAAAGGCTTCGAATTCTATTTATAGTTGATTAGAATTTTAACGATTATTAACGAATATCATTATACAATAATTAAATTAATATATAATTAATATTTTACATTAAAAGAAGTAAATAACTTGTTAATTCTTGTTAACCAATAAAGGCGACCGATATAAATTCGTTAACCAATGACAATAAAAGAACACAAAATTTTCTTAGATTTGATCGTATTGATAAATAATAAACAATTATTAATATATTATAAATGTGATAACATTTATAATTAAAAAAAAAAAAAAAAAAAAAAAAAAAAATTGTTTACACGTATACAATTGCAATTGTTTAATCTGTAGTATCATGGAGTTCAGTTATATATATTGATGCTGTCAGTTTCGTACCGGTTCAATGTGTAGTATTATATTTCAAATTATAATGAACATATTGTATTTGCTGTGTGGGATATCATTGATAATATTAATAATACGTAGATTATGGATTAATTATTGCAAAGAAATTAAAAATGTATGCATCGTTGTTTTTGGAGATTTGGGGAGAAGTCCACGAATGCAGTACCATGCGTTATCCTTTGCAAAGGAAGGTTTCAACGTGGATTTTATAGGTTATCCTGGTACATCTCCATTAAATGAAATCAAAGATAATCCACGTATAACTATACATTATCTTTCGCATCCTCCATCATTGGAAAATAGTATGGATTTTTTTATTTTGTTTTATAAGGATTACTTTTGTAATCCTTATAAATAAATTAATAATAAATAAATTATTAAACCATATACCATGGATCATAATGCAATTATTTTTCTTCTAATGTTTCAGCTTTACCTATCGTTCTGCATTATATCGTAAAAGTACTTTGGCAAAGCTTTACGCTTACATTTGTATTATTTTCTAAAAATATATCAAATTATATTTTAATACAAAATCCACCGGCCATACCTACAATTCCAATATGTTGGTTTTTTTGTATCTTAAGCGAAGCCAAATTTATCATTGACTGGCATAATTATGCACATTCCTTAATGGCATTAAACTTAGGGAAGGATCATGTTATTGTAAATATAGCAAAGTTTATAGAGATGTATTTTGGAATCAGAGCACATTATAATTTTTGCGTTACCAAAGCTATGAAGGGCTATTTACAACAGCAATGGGGAATTGAGTTTGTATCATTAAAAATGTTATATTAGAGGAGACATTTATATTTTCATTTATAATTTGTAGTAAAATTGTGTTACTTCTTTTTTAGAGCACATGTTTTATATGATCGTCCAGCAAGCTATTTTAAACCAATCTCACTAACAGATAAACATGAGTTTTTGTTACAATTAAGTAAAAAGTATGAAGTCTTTCGTGGAAATAAAGAAAATTCTACAATTTTTACTGAGAGTTCAGCAGAAGAAGTAAATTTATTATCTGTAAGACCAGGCTTTATTATATCCAGCACAAGTTGGACAGAAGATGAGGATTTTACAATACTTATAAATGCTTTGCAAGGTTTTAGATATAATAATTAACATAATATTTTAACATGTATACCATCATATATTTCTTGATGTTATTTTTAATTGTAGAATATGAAAATGATTGTGATGATGAAAATGCAGATCTACCAGACTTAATATGTGTAATAACGGGTAAAGGACCGTTAAAAGAATTTTATACTGCCATTATAAAATTGAAGAAATGGAAACATGTTACAATTGTCATGCCATGGTTGGAGAATGAAGAATATCCCAAAATGTTGGGTCTGTTGAAATATTATATGATATAACAAATCATTTTATGATCTCTCAAAATGAAGATAATTATTTTCATAATTTAATATTTCTAATAGCTAGCGCAGATTTAGGTATATGCCTTCATATATCTTCTAGTGGATCAGATTTACCAATGAAAGTGGTTGATATGTTTGGATGTGGCCTTCCTGTTTGCGCATATAATTTTACATGGTATGTATTGTACACATATATATATATATATATACACACATAATCGAATAATAAAATTTCATTATAATTGATTATAATTTTTTTTAGTTTATCGGAACTAGTAAAACACGATGAAAATGGTTATGTTTTCTCGAATGAGAAAGAATTAGCTGCACAGTTGAAATCATGGTTTCTACGGTTTCCCATTAATGAATCGCAAAAAAAGATTCATAAAAAATTTCAAAATGAATTGTGTAAATTTCAAGAAATTCGTTGGCACGATAATTGGTCTTTAAATGTACTACCTTGTTTTAACTAATAATTTTTCTTTCCTCTTCTAATAAAATGTAATTATTTAAATTAATATAATAGAAATAAAAATAAGTTATCTCTACTTAAATATATTTTTTTAAATAAATTAAAAAACTATAAAATTATATCTGAGTAATATACGTTTTTTATCGAGTATATTTTAATTCTAAAATATACAAAAATGAAATAATGTTCTTTCTAAGTTATTTTAAATTATTCATATATATTTGAAAATTTTCATATAGATATTTGTTAGCCTTATGCAATATAAATATATATTATATCGTAATTTAAAACGTTGAACGAATCATTTCAATGGCCCAATAATATCTAATACTGTATATACAAAGAGAAAATGTATATATCATATAAAAATCTAAACTAGTTTTGAAAATATAAAGAAGACAATTTTGTTATTGTTTATTGAAAATTTTAATATGATTAATAATTATTGTTACACCGGACATGTAAATGAGATAAAAATATCTGTATATACAAAAGTGAATCAAAAACTTGTTTCTTGTATTATATATGAATTTGTACAATGAACAGAGATATAACTTAAACCAATAGACGTTCTATCTCTTGTTGTATAGCTTGTATTTGTGGCTTCAATTGAGATCCTTCATTAACTGTAACAGAACAGGCTACAACTGGCCTAGATACTCCACAAGCACGACCTAAAGCTTGTTTACTACGGACGAAAACATAAGGTACATTCTTATCTTCGCATAACAACGGTAAATGCAAGAGAATTTCTAATGGTGTAGCATCCGCAGCCATTACGATAAATTCTGAAAGGCCACGATTTAAAGTTTTCGCTGATTCATTAGCACCCTTCCGTAATTGTTGATAATCAACAGCTTGTTTTACGAGATTTAAAATTTTTGCAGTTAGAGCTGCATCCGCTAAAGGATATGCTTTTGGATTAACTTCTTCCTATAAAAAAGAAAAAAAAAGAAAAAAAAACAATACATACATAAAATTATTATGCAAATTTACATAATGAAGTATAATGTTTTATAAATCATACATTTAAGTATAAATATGAATAAGTCCATGTGAGAGAATTAACCTCAAAATATGTAACCTCTATAAAATGTTTCAAGCATACATATATATACATATATATATATATATATATATATATATATATATATATACAGGCAATTACAGAAATCTTACCATTTTTATTTCTATAACAATAATTAAAATTAAATATATAAGATATATATTTTATGTGATACAAATAATATTAATAATCTATCCTCTCGGCGATTAATATTTTAAATCGCTTCACTGAGGAATTCCAAATATTCAACGAATATTATTTATACTGTAACATATGATTCAATCAATTCTAGACGGCGTAACAGTAACAAAAAATTATAATTCGCTTTGTCAAATACAATATACAAGCTTGGTGTCCAAAAGATAAATCGTATATAGAATAATACTCTTTATATTTATACAATACTACATATACTCTTTATATCTATAGTTTTCGTTTAGATGGCAGCCTTGTAGCATAATTTTAAGCATCCTTTTTCATTGGTACTTATGTAATATTAATGATTATCTAAAAGTTTCTAGATCATCGAAATATCTTCCTATAAGTCAATTTATTATAGCTCAAGGTTAAAAGAAAAAAGAGAATAAATTGTAGTATTAGTAATAATTAGTTACTAGGATTAGGTTACGTTAGAAACTCGACGACGTATCATAAAACAGATCAAATGTCACGTGACGTAAAAAGCGTTGTTGTAGAGGGAAAGATAAAACGTCACGTATTCACTCGTTTGATAAATACATCTGGCAACACTGTTATCGATACGAATTAACGACCTGTCATATCGATACAAAGTACAAAATTCTGCCGCTAGGTTTTCTAACGTCGTTCAATGAAAATTATATATATTCTTAAATCTTGACTCATAACGATCATTAGCTCTGCTTATTAGCTTACAGCACGTTTATTAATTATTATCAATTTATTACACAAATACAAAATATAAAATTCCAATAGATAAAAATTTTTATCTCAAGATACTTAGCCTTGTGTAATATAAATATATATGGTTTTTTAATTAACTTTGACAATTATCGAATTAATTTTCTTTTGAATTCCTACGTGTAAACATAGAAACACTTCCCTTTCTAAAGGTGCAAACTTATAAATTAATACTTTCGATAATTTTATAATTATTTAAACAATTTTTAATGTACTCGAAGTACGATACAATATTTAAGCAATAATAAATTCGTTTAAATATTGAAAGGATGGAAACGCGCGAGAAAGTTAAAATAATTTTATTATAAAATTCCAATATTTGAAAATTTTTGATCTCGTTATATCATACATTTTCTTATTACAACAATGATACTAATAATTTGATTTGTATTATTCTGTCTCAGGACTTTATTGCAATCGTGCGTTTGGTAGTAATAAAAGTAGAGTCATCGTGTTAGTTCATGGATCTCTGTATGCAATAACTTCCACATAGTGAAAACTGGTCGGTGGTTGCAATGTGATGAAATCTTATGGGATACAAGTGCAACCGAATGAATGGCTGCATATTTTAAAACTTTCCCAATATCTTTTCAATCTAATTTCAATTAAACATTAACTTCTTTTACTTCCATTTTACATTGCTAATCATATTTCAATTATGTTAATCAAACGATTAACTAGTAGTAGAATTCTAAAATAATTTCTTAGAGAAGATTTATGTCCGCTGTCATTTCTATTTATTCTCATTTATTTTTATTAATTATTATTTATAAGTCTCAAGTGGAATCGATGGAATGGGTCCATAAGTGTGGGCCTTTTTGCGAGTTTTGGTCTAAGCATTATGTAGAACTGCATCCCTTAAATATATTCACTTTTCATTTTCTTTTCTTTCTTCAGTTCTCATTTCTATCTCATATTTCTTCAATTTTTCTTCATCCTCGATTTTGATCAAGTCAAGCAATATTCTTTTTTTCTAGGCTTGAATTATCATCGAGGGATATAATTCATCTATGATTGAATGAATTTCGAATGTATCGTCGAATGACTCGATTCATTATCGATTTTTATGTGAAAATATAAAAAGGATAGGGAAAATGTTTGCGCGCGTGTCGGCGGACGCAAACAAACGTGAACATTCGCGGACACCATTAAAAATCCTATCGTGGATTTTGTTGTATTGTTCAAAATTCAGAATACACGAACGATATTATCTCGTAGTGTAGTACATGTAGCTGCCGATATTACGATGATGCTATTACTTGTAAGCAGAAAGATTAATCTTCGCTCAAATAACATTGAATGCCATAACTCTCGGTTAACTCATCATCGGATTTCAACTTAGAGTCATCGTTATTCTAATACTCACTGTGAATGTTCACAGATGCGATTAAAAGTCCTATAGGAATCGACAAAATCTTATTCTTTGACGTAAATTTATATGATATCAGTTATTATACATATCTATTATGTATAATATTTATTTATTCTTTATACATAAATATATCATAAAATAAATGAACGCTCATAGATTTGCCTTTTATTTTTAATACGTTTTACTGCAAGAAATCTGCCATCAGTCAAAAAAAAAAAAAAAAAAAAAAAATATATATAAATGTGAGAGAATGAAAAATGTGAATATATATCCTATTCAACATTATCGGATTCAAATCCATTTTAAATCCAAGCTTATAAAATGATACGATAAGGGCATTATGGATAAAGTGTAATCCCATTTGTCCTTGTAGTTCATATATTGTCCCTATAGTTGTCACTATAGTTATATTGTATTTCAAGCGGAAAATAATGGATAAGATTTGCATACAAATGCATATTATACATATACCGTTTATGAATGAGTCAATGTGCGTTAATTAACACGTTCCGTGCCACGTGTACCACCGGTGGTGCACGTTCAACTTGATCTTCAGGCCGCGTGTACCACCGGTGGTACACGCGGTCATTTTTTTTTTCTTTAATCAAAATATCAAATGACCTGAACGACAAGTCAGACAAAAATGGCTTGGCACGGAACGTGTTAATGAACGTATCGGTCAATTTCTCAAATCAAACATCATAACGTCATACAAAGATAAGATACGTTCAGACACATTTATACAAGTCTGTGCTATGATACTGCCTCTGGTGGTGAGATCGGAAAACAAATCAAAATATGAGTAAGCTATCAAATGTAACCGGATGAGGTCTGACCATGGACAATGACGGAAGTGACATGGAATAATGTATTAAAGTGTTACATATAAATCTATAATAATCAATTTAATTTCAATATAGCATCGGATCACGATACGACCACGTGATATTATATATGTAAATGAACATTTAAACTCAAACATTCTATATAAATGTTAAATAGTACATACAAATGTATATCTCTTATATGTTTCGTCAGCGTTATGTCTTATTAATTCATCATTGTTTCGCATTGACTGCTCGAGTTAGTCGACTAAGTGCTGAATAAGAATCGTGAGCTATTATTAAGAAGATATAAAATTAAAAAAAAAAAAAATATCAGAAAAAAGATTAATACATATACGTATACGTTAAAAAAAAAAAAAAAAAAAAGAAAGAAAAAAGAATATAAAAATATTTAATAGCGATAAAATAATGTCGACAATTTCCGGTAAAATCTTAATCATTTTTTTAATCTTGTCAGTTTTCATTATACATAATGTTATTGATGGAAAGGTTGTTCTTAATAATCGACCAATTATCGGTGAGTATTAATCAAAGTTTCTTTTCCTTTTTTTTACATCGAACATTTTCATTTCTTTTTCTTATCTTATATCTCTATAAGGTATTTTATCGCAAGAACTTAATCCTCACTTGAATCGTACTACTGGTGGGCAATTCAGTAGTTACATAGCTTCGTCTTATGTTAAATTTGTTGAAGGTGCCGGTGCAAGAGTGGTACCAATTTGGTAAAAAATATTTTATATTTAACATGAATATATATTAAAAGAAGTACTATATGTAATACTTAATCCAAATATTATTTCGTTATTATAGAAAAGAATTGGAAAAAAATAAAAAAGAAAAAAAAAGTATAATAAAAATTTGTATCTTTATTATAGGATCGGAAAAAGTAAAACATATTACGAAAATATACTTCGAAAATTAAATGGGTAAATTTTTGAACAATAATATGAACAATAATAAAACAATTAAATAGCGTAAAAAAAAAAAAACATTTGTGTTCTTAGAGTTCTATGGCCAGGTGGAGCTACATTTTTTAATAATAGTAAAGGATATGCTGAGGCGGGCTATAAGATTTATCGGTATAAATTTTGAAATGTTGTCAATGAAGAATTTTGTATTTTCGTTAAACTTCAACAAAAAATTACTTTTTAGAATCGCTGAGAAAATCAACGAAAGAGAATACTTTCCAATTTTAGGAATATGTTTAGGATTCGAATTATTAACATACGTAGCAGCTAACAAAGTAGAACATAGAATCAATTGTTCTAGTCAATCACAAGCTTTACATTTGAATTTCAATAAAGGTTAGCGTTGCGTAATTAATAATTAATAATTTTTAAAAATAAAGAAATAAAATAAAATGTATTTTCAGATTATAGAAAATCAAGATTGTTTAAAAATGCATCATCAGATATCATAAATATTTTGAAAAAGCAGGATGTCACTATTAATTTTCACAATTATTGTATAATAAAAGAGGTTAGAGTTCTTTTCCGTTTTATTATCATTGACTAAGTCAAAATAATTGACCTAATTATGTATTAATAATGCGTAGGAACTGGAAAGAGTTAAATTGAATAATACATTTCGGATAATCTCCCAAAACGTAGACAAAAAAGGCACAGAATTTATATCTAGCTTGGAACATTTTAATAGGCCTTTTTATGGATTACAATTTCATCCGGAAAAAAATATTTACGAGTGGATAAGTGGTAAAAATATACCACATACTTCTGACGCCATTAAAGTCAGTCAATATTTTGCTAATTTCTTCGTAAATGAAGGTAAAGTAATGAGATATCTTCTCTTAGATTAAATTATAACAGAAATTATACAAATATCCCGTTTGATTTATTTATTCATTTGTTTTTTTTTTCTTTTTTTTTGTTTAGCTCGAAAAAATAATCACGCATTTACGAATTCTACGGAAGAAGCCATGAGTTTAATTTATAATTATCAAACATACTATATGGGTATAAAAGGATCGTCTTTCCAACAAATTTATTTATTTTAATCTATATTCTAGAACAGTATAATACTAATAATAATAATAATTGGAAATAATCTTCTTAGATTTAATGGGTGAATTTTCATGTTGAATACTATTTACATTGCTATGGAATATATATATATATATATATATATATATATATATATATATATATATATATCTATGTAAACAAATATAATAAAAATATAATAAATTATTTAATTTGCGGTAATATTCTCACTTAATATCTTTTTTCTCGTTTTATATAGATTATGCGATATTACTAAAGTCAATATTCAAATGTTATCATAATCGAATTAATATTTAAGCACTATATGTCATTAGTATGACCGTATACATACATACATATATACATATATATATATATACACATCTGTACTATATTGTATTGAAATAGATTTACCATTTTATTATTTAATCTATTTATCGTTGCATCGTACAATCGATTAAGTGCACGATCAAAATGCGGTAGCGTGAAGAAGAGACGAAGTTAACAATATTAAAAAAAAAAAAGTCAATGTTTTAACAAAACAAGTAATTAAAAAATATTTTATGATAGAGATAAAACAATGTCGATAATTTTCAATGAAATTAGAATACCTTTTTTGATTTGTTAATTATAAAAAATATTATTTTTGATTTTTCTTTTTCTGGTCTTAGCTCGATAAAAAGAAAAATGAACATTAAATTGATCCCGAGGAAATAGTCTTACGTTTAATTAATAATTATCCAGCATTTTTTTATAATGTTTTTATTTAATATTTTTATAATAATTTTACTTTGTATTCTATGTAATCAGGGATCATTTTTATTTTTTATTTTATTTTAATCTCTAACTCCCTTCACCTTTGCCGATAAACTATAATCGAATTAACAAAAAATAATCATAATTATTGCAAATGATCTTGTTAAATTTATACATAAAACCAGTGGATATATTGTGTAATATTTTTTATCACGATAATACGAACTATAATAAAATTAATATAATAAAATTCTATAAACAATATATATTGTCTTCTATCTGAAGTAAATTGTATTTAACAAATTTTCCTATTATCAGAGACAAAAATATTTTCTTTTAATTAGAAAAAGATACGTCACATTTCCGTATTAATTTAATTCTAATTAAACAAAAATAAAACAAAACAAAAGTGCAAAAATTGTATCCAGTGTATTAAATAATTAAGAGATCATTCTCATAATAATATTATTAATTTAATTGAATCAGAAACTGATCAGAGTAATTTCTCATAATTTTGATACGAATAATGATCAAATTTATATCAAGTTTTGGGATATATCAATTTGTCATTTTATCCTGAAAAGAATATTTCCAATTATATTTAGAAAATATATCTTATACTTTGAATGCTTTTCGAATCAATTAATTTGGATCATTAACTTTTTCCTAAACGAGGAATAAAATAAATAAATAAATAAAATTTTCTTTTCTTTTTTCCTTTTTTCTTTTTTAAATTTAACTATAACAGAAATTATTTTAATTTTACGTTTCATTTTTTTTTTTTTTCTTGAGTTTAACTTGAAAAAATAAACATCGATTTAAAGATTCTAACGGAGAAAGAGAAAAAGAGAGAGATAGAGATAGAGATAGAGATAGAGATAGAGATAGAGACTTCAATAATTTAATTTATAATTATCAAATGACTTATATATATCAAAATGAATAATTTGTCATAAGATCAATACTATCTATTTCATTAAAACTTGAACTATACAGGAAATATATAATATTATACGATGTTAGTATGATATATGAATAATGTTATATAAAAAATTTTTTGTTCTTCTTATCTATAATATGTTTAGGAATAAAGAAAAAGAGAAAAATGTAATAATATCGTACACAATCTTCTCACATTTAACATAACACCAGTGTATATTGTGTCACAACTGGGATACATAATATTACAATGGTGCATAATAAAATTCTATACATAATATTTTGTTCTATCTAAAGTAAATCATATTCTGAAAACTTTCCTTCACCATATTTCGCTTTGAGTCGAAGCTATGACGTACAAGCATTTTTCTAATCGCGGAGTTCATATGACATCAATGGGGGTAGGGGGAAAACAACAACAAAAAATAAAATGTATGTTAACCTCTTTTGCCCCTATAATTTCCTCCAAAATACTTTTGCAGCATACTTTAAAGGATCGAACATCAGAAATCAGAATGAAACTCGTGTTTCGATGTTTTACAGAGACAGATGAGCGACATTGACGACGGCGACTTTGGCGCGCGCAGTTACGACTTAAATCATAATACAACGGGGGTTAACGCATTTTCGAAGAGAAAATAAAAATAAAAATAAAAATAAAAAGAAAAAAAAAAAAGTTAAAAAAAAATAAAAAAACAGAAGGAAAAAAATAAAGAAAAAAGAAAGAACAATACTTGTCGACGACAATAAAGAAAAAAAAGATAACGTCGACAAAAATGATCTTACATATTGTTATTTTCAAAGTAAATTTGCATTTAACTCGCGACGAATTTCGCTTCGACTCATAGAGAAGAAACGGGTCTTCGATTTTTCGCCAGCTGCGTTTCTTTTCTATTTATAATCGTTCTTTATTTTTTTTATTTTTTTTTGTTAAACAAGCTCACAACTAAATTTTTCTTAAAAGCATGAACCAACTCTTAGTGTTTTACTTTTGTGTGTGTATACATACATATATATATATATATATATATATATATATATATATATATGTATATATATGTATATATGTATATATATATGTATATATATATGTATATATATATATATATATAGAACGTATGATATATATAATATTAATTATTATTAATTCATATAAACATTATTTCAATTTTTATTCCATGTTACATTCTACTAGCGGTAATATGTAAGGGGGCGAGGGGTGGGGTGGGGGGCGATGACAAGTTAACGTTAGGGTTTTTTTTTTTTTTTAATTCTTTACACTATCATATAGCAGAGATATGAATAATCCCATAGATCATCGGTCTTTATCGTCCATTAACATACGATCGCATCATGTTTATATATGCTCTATCCATAACGTTTATATATATATACATAATGTATATATAAGCGCGCACGAGCATTTATATATATTATACATATATATTCTTGTCCGCATCTTTTAAACATTAGACACACACACGCTGCTGTTATGGAACTTTTTCACATAGTTTTTCTTTTTCTTTTTTTTTCTTTTTTACTTTTTTTTTTTTCTTCTTCTTATCTCTTGTCTCTGAAGAACATTAGCGAAGTATGTATATTATTTAGCCGCAGGGCGATTAAAGCTCCCCAATTCTTCGCGCTTGTCGTCCCCTGTTTTATATATATATATATATATATATTTTTTTTTTTCGATATTTTAAAATAGTAAGTGATATCTAACTGTTTGAATATATTTAGTAATATATATATATTTATATATATATATATATATATATTTATTTATATATATATAGATCTTTATTTATATATTTATATCGTAATATATTATATTAATTCTAAATTTCTAATAAGAGCATCGAACGTAATTATAACGCACGTAAACTCCATACCGACATATGTACGCGAGATATAATAATAATAATAATATTAATAATAATAATAATAATAATAATAATAATAATAATAATAATAATTTTTAATGAAATATCATACATAATTATAATGTAAACCTGGCAATGTGACAGTCACTTAAAACCCTAATTTATTTTTCTCTTTTACAAATCAGACGCATATCATCTAATATAAAGTCCGTTTTGCATTAAGACAACGTGGTAACTAAATGTCAGTGATGTCACACTAACAAGTGCACGTTTCCATTTATCTTAATAGTAAATATGAACTATATATATATATATATATATATATATACATATATATATATATTTATATATATATATGTATATATATGTATATATATAAGAATATATATATATATGTATATATATGTATATATATATATTAATATATATATAGATGTATATATATATGTATATATATATATATGTATATATATATGACCTTATACAATGATCGCTAGTGTTATCGAGAGAATATATATTTTTTTTGTTCTTTTTGTTGTTTTTTTGTTTTTTTTTTTTGGTTTTTTTTTTTAGATAAGACGATACAAAATGTGCTTCTTTTTTGTTTGTTTGTTTGTTTCTTTTTTTTTTTTAACTTCGATCGTTGCGAATTAAATTTAATAACCGAATTCCCTGATTTATTTACTTATTTTTTTTTTTTTTTTTTTTTTTTTTTTTTTTTTTTTTTTTTTTTTTTTTTTTTTTTTTTTTTTTTATTATGTTTTTTTTTTTTTTAATATAACAGTCTATTCCCCGTGTATGTGTAAAACTTAGTTAAGTTGTCGACGCTTATCGGTTATATTTATTCGCTCGAAATCAATACAACATTTCCAGTATCAGAAAGAGAGAGGAAAGGAGAGAGGGGGAGGGGGAGAGAAAGAGAGGGGGAGGGGGAGAGAGAGAAAGAGAAAGAGAGAGAGGGGTAACTGTTACGGATTCATTATATTAAGCGGAGAAAGGCTTAGCCATATTGCACTCGATCTCGCAACAGATTTTAAAACTAACGAAAATATTTATTATCTCTAAATCCCGACGATAGGTACCTCTAAGTGTGTATTTATATATCCGAATATATACCATCTAAATTCGTATAAAATGTATTACGCGTATAAAATGCACCGCGTAATTATATCCCCCGTTCCTTTTCTCTCCACTTGAACAATATAGTAGTATAACCTTTTTTGTTCTTTTCTTTTCTTTTCTTTTTTTTTCACTTCTTTCTTTCTTTCTTTCTTTCTTTAAGATTATATAAAATGAACATTTAAATCCATGCGAAATATTTCAGACGTATAGGACCGTTCCTTCTCTGTCACGTTTTTTTATCTACTTAGACAATGCGCGTAACAAAATAACATAAATCTTTTTTCCTTTTTTTGTTTTTCTCTCTTCTTTTTATTTTCCTTAACCGCGGAATTATACATTAATTCAACCTTAATTTTTTTTTCTTTTTTTTTTTTTCGTAAAATTTATAATTGAAAAAAGGAAAAAAAGAAAAATAATAAAATAGAATAGAATAGAATAGATTAGATTAGATTAGATTAGATTAGATTAGTTTAGAATAGAATAAGAATAAGAATAAGAATAAAAATAAAAATAAAAAGTAAAAATAAAAATACGAATAAAATAAAAGAAAAGTTTCTTAATTTTGCATTTCAACAAGCTCATCATTGTGATCAATTGTTTCTTTGATTGATTTCGAAGTGGCAGTAACGGCACCTATTCTTAAAATGACTGATTCTCTTTTAGATGTAGATGGGTACTTATTATCACGATATAGCTTTCCTCTTTCTTCTCTTCTTCCACAATCAAAATGAATACCCATTTCAAAGAGATGAAAAATTTTCAAATTGATATGAAATGATCACACGACGTATAAAAGTTGTAATCGATACTAAATAAACTTTCTGTCAAAACTACTAAATTAAAACATAATATGAGCATCGATGAATTACGAAGAAGAAGAAGAAGAAGAAGAAGAAGTTCTGAGCACTGCATTTGCACAAAAATCTAATTATGAAATCGTAAATAATATATATATATATATATATATATATATATATATATATATATATGTATCTATACTTATATAAATCTATTATATTTATCATACAAAGATATATAGAAACAAATTCAAACTTTGGATAATCTATCGCCGACAACACGCAAAATGTATTTAATATTGAAAAATCTTTCAATGTTATCTATACAGTGATAGATAGATGCGAGTAGAACACGATCGTGTTTCGTTTTTTCCTTGGTTCAAAGTTCGACAAACCTTATTTTTAAATTAAGGTAATTATTATTTAGCTGCTGTCGAAGAATTATAGTTCCGAGTAATTTTCATCATGTAACGACACTTTTCTATTCGAAAACAGATAGATATAAGAGTACTGCGTTCTCGTGATTATGAGTTTGAGTTTTGCATTGAAATCTGAAACACAGTCTCTCTCTCTCTTGGTATTCGTCGATCAAACACACTGATATAACAACAACCTTGAGAAAGCTCCATCGGCGTTACGATTTCTTTCTTGACACGTCTTCTTTTTTTTTTCTTTTTTTTTTCTTTTCGAACTTGATTTAATAGGATGTTAAAACTCCAGGTGGTGTTGGTACTACTACGGTATGTTGTGGGACAACTGGTGGAGCTGGTGGTGCCAATGGATGTCCAACCAAAACCGCAGCAGTTGGTATAGGTAAAACTCCAGATTGTGGAATAGCAGACGGTGTGCTAACCTGCGTTGGTGGCCCTTCAGCAGCATGTTTACGCAAATGTCTCAACATGTTTCCTTTTTCAACGAACGTCTTGCCGCAATCTGGACAGCTGTGTGGACGTTCGTCCGAATGGGATCGTCTATGGGAGACCAAGTGTCCTTTACACATGAAGTCTTTGGGACAGAGATCGCAACGGAATGGTCTCTCAGCGTTGCTTCCTTTGTTATGAGAACGCATGTGGAACAGCAAGTTACCCTTCAATGGGAAGCTCTTGCCGCACTCCGTGCACACGAATGGACGTTCACCAGTATGACAGCGCATGTGATTTACGAGATGTTCCTATTTAATTCAAAGAGAGAGAAAAAGAGAGAGAAAGAGAGAGAGAGAGAGGAGGGGAGGGGGGAGGAAGAAAGAGAGAGAAAAAATAATTAGTCATATTATAAGAGTAAACGAAGCTCGATAATAGATATCTAACTTTTCTTATCGACTTTTGATTTCAACTGATTTCAATTGATGAAAACGTTAACATTTGAGATAATATAAAATAATCAAAAATTTATTATATAATATAAAATTAAGAGTCGATGGAAAAGTTATGTGAAAATCAAACGTGTGTGTAATACACTGTTTCGTCATAAGTTAAGCAACGTACCTTTCTCGTAAATGGTTTTGAGCACACGTTACAACAGTGCGAAGAATCTCCGGTATGTTGACGGAGATGATTATTGAGGTGTTCTTTCCTAGTGAACGTTCTCTGACAAAATTCACATCTGTGCGGAGATTCGCCAGTGTGGATTCTTACATGATTCGTCAAGTGCTCCTTACGAGTAAATGATTTGGAGCAGAAGTGGCATCGATGTGGCGATTCGCCTGTATGTTGACGCACGTGATTGGTCAAATGTTCCTTCCTCGTGAAGGATTTGGTGCAATACTGGCACTTGTGCGGTGACTCACCCGTGTGCTGCCTGACGTGGTTCACCAGATGATCCTTACGCGTAAATGCTTTTGGACAGTATTGACAGCGGAAGGGCGTCTCCCCTGTACAGTTTCACAAACGACATTCACAATTTTTACTCGTCATTCAGACAAATAAAGAGTATTATCCTGCACAAGGCGAATTTTCCCCGACGCAATGAACGGTGGTAAATATCGAATGAAACATTTCGAATCGTTCGCTAAACTATCGAATCTCCACATTTGAGCGAAACGAATCTAACACAGATTTAAGAGATGATGGATTGTGACGTTCGTATCCTTTGACATTTCCATTTACATTTCTCTCTCTCTCTCTCTCTCTCTCTCTTTCTCTTTCTCTCTCTCTCTTTCATTCGATATTTCCAAATCCTTACTTTATATTCGAGTAAAGTCAGCTTGTACAGTTAGAGAAAAAGATTACTAGTATTCATAAGTATACAGATATAAACGATACATATATATACATATATATATATACATGTGTGTGCGTGTGTGTGTATATTTGAGGATTAAAGTCTTTGAAACTTTCATTAGTAAACAACAAAAATCTAAATGTATATTCTAATTGAAGATATGTGCATGAATATAAGTAACAACAATATGATCGTTTTCAATATCTTTGAATTTAAAACTTCATCAAGGACGTATAATAATTTGACTGATAATAAGTTGACAAATGCAATCATAATGTTAGCGAGCAAAAAAGTATATATATATATGTACATGTGTGTGTATGTATATATATATATATATATATATATATATATATATATATATATATATGCAAATACAATTCTTGAAATAATGGATCGTTCGAAATATAATACACAGAAGAATTATGAATATATTTATAACGAGAAAGGCTCTGAAAGAGTGAGTGATAAAGCATGTATGAGAGCGGTGTATTAGGCAGAACAGCAATAATGTCTCTAGGGAGATTCGATGAAAATGGGATGCGTGATTCGCCGACGAAAAATTAAAAATGACGACGACAACCACGAAA
>NC_060960.1:9400118-9407618 GCF_910589235.1 Vespa crabro | reverse complement strand
GCATTAAGCTCTGTTGTAAGTCTTGTGGTGGTTGTAACTGAAGATCGCATTGAACTTGACAGTGAACCTGATTATCGCTACAGCGTTCGGTGGTACAGCTGCCACCTTCATCCTTGACTTTGTTGTCGTCCCGCTGAGTGTTCTGGTTATGTGAGGTCGATCCATTGTTCTGTGCATTTTGATGATTCTGCATTTGGTGATGAGATTGCTGCTGCTGCTGCTGCTGCTGTTGCGGCTGCTGTTGCTGCTGCTGGTGCAGCTGCTGCTGTTGAGCCTGCATTTGTTGTTGCATTTGCACGTGTGCTGCCTGTAAGTGACTAACGCTCGCCGGGATATGCGCCCCGTCTAGATTAAGGCCAGGAAGAGAAACTGGAATCTGCTAATAACAAAAGACAAATAATACATTATTAAAAAGTTATCAAAATATTACAGTTGTTCTTGATGTAATGTTTTTATTATTTTTTTTTTTTCTTCTTTTTCTTTCTTTCCTTCTTCTTTTATTTTACTTTATTTTATTTTATTTTATTTTCTTTTTCTTTTTAATACTCAGTATTCCAATCGTCTGTAATATTTCATCAAGTACTACTGTCAAATGAGCATTGTCTGACATATATCATATAGATTAACGAATATTATTTAAAATTTTAAGAGCTACTCACAAGCTGCTATATACCGAAATATAAGAATACTGCGTCGAAAGTAAGAAAGTAGGAAGTGAAAGGTGGAAATAGGATGGGAAATGGAGAAAGAGAACATTATGGCAAAAGCAAAGAAAATTTGCCGAAGATAGTAGACCGTTAACTCAAAGGCCGCTTTACTCATTTGGCATTATGTATATCTTTTCCACCTACTCACATTTCCATAAAGATACGCGCAAGGTACTATGTTACTGCAACTCCTGCAAAGGCAGACTCTAATACTCTGCTATGATAGTTCATAAGCCACATTCGATCTTCGAGTATAGCGTGCTTCTACGCAAACAAACCTGAGAGTTGGACTGCATAGAGCCATGATGGTTGCTACTGCTAACTGAAGGTTGATGGTGATGATGTGCCGACTGAGAGGTTGACTGATGATGAGAGCTGGAGTTCAATGCCATTTCCTGATTCAAGGAGGAGGCTGGCTCTTTGGAGGATGCCTCCCCACTTCCACCGCTCCTATGAGAGGAGTTGTGGTGGGAATGGTGGTAGACCGAGACCTGAGGTAGCGGTCCGGGAAACAGATTGGTCAGGACCCAATACTTAGCTACCGAGGAGGCTAACGCTACGGCTGTACCTACACGCAGGTCCGCGGATGAATGAGGGGTATTCCCCACATTGCCAAGGCCAGTAGAAGTAGCCAAACCACCTGGGTATGAAGGACGACCACTTTGACCCGCGTTTACATCCTACCGATATACATTCAGACATTTGTACAACATCAATAGGGCATGCAACGGCATGCACCAGGCTCGATTCCAATCGACAAGTGCGCCAATAAGGATTAAGTCCTCCCAAAGAGTCTAGGCTCAAGCATTATAGATCGGTTAATATTTACCTAAATACAAGATAGATATTTATTTGTCTTAGTGAACATGTTTCAACATTTAGGAAGAAAATTCTGATTATCTCAAGAATATAGATAAATGTGTTGCGAAGATTGGCTGTAATAGAATATTTACTTGTAGAACATTTTATCTGAATGTTAAATTATTATATTTAACATGTTACTTAGAAAACGAATAAGATATAGATTAATATATTCATATACGGATATATATATATATATACACACACACACATATATATATATGTATATATACACGTTCACAGAATACCAAAAATATATTCATATAAATGTAAACTGTCATCTACTTTTGTTAGTAAATAAAATATAAGTTTGCGTAACTAGTTTTGAAATGAGAGTACAAGATAGACAGAGAGCACGTAAGTCTTGAATAGTAAAGTAATGCGACAATAAATATGACACATATCTTCTTAACGTTGAAGAATACCTAATAAGATATATCTTTAAACACAAACAATATTTCCATCGCGCAATTGTAGCTTGGTAAGTAGCCTGCATACGTTTAAAAATATTCTCACCTCTTGTTGAGCCTGCGTAGTCGCTGGCAACGCATGCTGCTCGCTGTTCATCTTCGTTCACTGAAGGCTACCAATTAAGTGCTTCTGACATAATTCACTTTTCATCCTGCAGAACACATGACTCGAATTTAAATCTTAACTTCAATAACCCCTATTGGAACTATCGAAATTAAAAAAAAAATAAGAGAGCGAGAAAAAAAAAGAAGAAAAAAAAAAAAAAAGAACTATCTTTATAAAGCTTCTTAATGTCGCTCGAGTCGCGTCATTTCCTTACGAATGCCATAACGTCTCAGCACGTAAAAACCCCTCGTATAACTACTATTAGATTTCATGAGGAATAATATAAGAGTCTAACATTAAATCGGTAGGATTTGTATTGGAAATCGAAGAAAAACCAAGTGTCACGACGTTTAACCTCGAAAATGGTCGATTTGAGCGTATAATACTCGGTCGGCTATGAGAAAATCGCGGACGTCATCGCTCTATGTGGGAATTTTCCGATACGCGCGATCCGACGTGGCGATCGATCGGAATAAACACGAAAGTAGCCACGAAAAAGGCGATCCTCGCGAATGAAATCGATCACGTCTTCTTAACCTCCAGAAATTTTTTTTATTCGACGAAGCGGGAAATGGGTGAGTCATCGGCTAGCATCTTCGGGAGCGTGACAAAGGGGCCGCGTAAAAGCGATGAAGAAAGCGGCCTGCGTTTCAGCGGCAACGACAACGACAACGACAACGGCAAAGGCAGAAGCACCTCGTACGAGTACGCAGCTGTGCTTCAATGTCGGCCACGATCAACCGGCGTAGAATTCCCCGCGCTCGAAGGAATCTCCGCGTTTACCATCTTCTGGTTAGTATCGCACATATGACGCGTGAATTATATTGTCGCTCGGTAGAGAGAACGTGGAACGGGGACAAGGGGCCACAAGATGGTGGTGACACAAGATTCGGGGGCAAGGGAATGTACCTGTATGTGCATCGTAACGAGTGGGGGGAGAGAGGGGAGGGAGGAGTAAGAGGGAGGGAGAGAGAGAGAGAGAGAGAGAGAAGGCGGGGAAGAGAAATAAAAAAAAGAGATATCTATACTGTATATATATATATATATATATACATATCATATATATATATATATATGTAGGTTTATACAAAAGAGAGAAAGAGAGAGAGAGAAAGGAGACTATGCGTAGAAAGAGATAGAGAGAGAGAGAGAGAGAGAGAGAGAAAGAGATAGAAAGATGGAGGCAAAGAAACGAGGCGCAGCGAGTTCTTTGACCAGGGCCAGAACCACACCGAGTATCAAAGTTACCTTCGTAATAGAGCTTAGAGAATTGGACTCACGTGGTAAAGGATGCCGTCGGCGGTTCAGGCATCTCGCTCTTACGGCCTTAGGCCGTCCCGTGCACGGGGAGACGCGCGTCCCGACGCAGGGGGGACGCCTTTCGCCGCCTCTCGACGTCTCACCTCGCCACGGATACCCACAAGCAAATCCTCGATAATGGCCACGCTCCCTCGCCCTCCGCTTCAACAATATCATCCAAGTGTACGCCGTCGAGAACGGAATAACGGAGGACCAAATTCGGCCCTGTTCGACTCCGACGTGCCACGTAATTTCACGAAAATCTTGGGAAGTGCCTACGTGCTCGCGGTTAACAGAAAATACGACGACTGTCATGGCGTCCCTCGCCCACCCCGCAGGAACTTACGCGCTCGGTGCGTCCGAAGGACGCGCCATACCGAATTAACTCTTATGAGAAAATTTCCCGTGCAATCTATTCTACGTCGATCAAAACGAATTCCTATGCATTTTGAAACGATGAATCTTAGTATAATTTCGAAAATATCTAAATCTAATGTCTCGAGTACCCTTTGTCGTATCGTCGTTGTTGCGCGCGCAACATCCGCTTGCGCGCGCATCGGCTATACTTCCTGTAGAGATTGAACCGCCAAACCAAAATTCTGGATGACGATGAAAAATTCTTCACACCCGATCGATCGTCCCCGCTAAGCTGTGTGCCTTCCTCCTCGCGTACTAACGTACCGTTATATCCCATACTCGTTTCGCATATGTTTTCTCTTTTTCTTTTTTTTTCTTTTCTATCTTCATGATATATATATATATATATATATATATATATATATATATATATAGGTAATGAAAGCACGATCAATTAGTACTATGGATATAACACATGTACGTCGATGACAGTACGTAAGCACGACTGATTTAAATATGCATTTGCCGGAAGTCAATTTAACTATCTTTTTTGCAAAGACGCCCTCGGATTGGTTAAAAATCAATGATGTATTCTAACGAACCAATTACATCGTGTTTCGTAAAAAGTACCTGACTGTAGATGGTGTTCCAGTTGTTACTTATTTCTGGAATACATAGATTCATCTATACTTACATAATTATAGCGTTACAGTCGGTAAGTGCGTTGATTTCTTTATGGACGATATTAATATGGCGGATACTTGATAAATTTTTTTTCTGCTTTTATTTTTTTAGAGGTTACCGACAGAGGCAGCACTGGCGTCCGACTACAGGCACTCTAAAAAATCGATAATTCTTCTTAATGTTAGTCTTATCCAATTTATATCGCTTATTATTTGGAGACATAAATTTGTACAATTAATTTTTTCTTTCTTTTTTTCATAAAATCAAGTCAATTTTTTTTATTTTTGTGACAAATACGATTTCATGAATCACGTGGTAAAACAGATTAAATTTAATTATGCGATAAACGTGATTAAAAGATTTTGAGGGGAAAAAAAGAAAGGGTAATATAACGTGTGTGAAAAATTATTGTACTTAGGTGAATATAAAATGAAAGAAAATATTTAGAATACGCTAATTTTTTTTATAGACCTTTTTTTTATTTTATCTCATTTTATTTCGTCGAAATAATGTAATGCCTTCTTTTGTTTTTTTTTTTCTTTTATCTTAGATGCGAGAGTATGTTTTATATATTTGTTGTGTTTTCTTAAATTTATTACTAAAAATATTCATCGGTATTTACACTTACATTTACAAAGATTTGTACAAGAATCGATTTGGCCAGACACAAATATGGAATGATATGAATTACTTAAATAATCACATACATATTTCCATTCATTCGTAGAATGCTTTAAAAATTGTAGACAAAGGTGAACAGAAATTTTTCATTGATAAAGATTAAAATATTTATAAATTAACAATTATAATCTGCCTCGTAATCTTTTTTCTATTTTTAATTTTTCTTTTTTTTTTTTTTTTTTTTTTTCAAAAATCACTCTCGTCGACAATTTCCAAAGTATTGATGAAAAACATACACACAAATAATAGAATATTCAAAGTTTGTATGATTGGCATTTCTTTGTGCATAATGATTATTAATTTTTCATTATATATCTGAGTTTTTCGTAATAAGAAAGAGAAATGATTCGAATCACTTCAAATTATTAATTTTCTTTCTTTCCTTTTGTTTGATGATTCTTAAAATTTATATTAAGAAATAAAATTCATAAATGATCGGATACATTCAATTCATGATCATCGAAATAAATTTACAATTAAAGGTCACCTAATTTAGAGCGACAACAAATTGGAAAAAAAAAAAAAAAAAAAATAAAAAATAAGAAAACCACATTAAGACGTTGACTAGTATGTTAATATATACAATAATTGTTAATAAACATGTACAACAACTTGATCGTTAAATAAAATTGAATATTTATACATAACTTTCTTATAGTTATTTGGTGTCACTGTAAATTTCTCCTCTCATTATACTATAATTGGATATGTTTAATAACTTTGATAATAAGGATTCATACTTTCGATAAATCGGGAAAATGTTATAGATCGTTGATATGAATGATGTGTATCGTGCATTAAAAGCAGGATAAAATTTTGTCGCGTTAAAGCTGAAACGTTATGGTATCTGTGATTTTTATAATTGAATATTTTCATAGGTACGACGTTTCATATTGATATTATACAATATCGATATAAACATGTTTATAATTCGGTAGTTATTTCATCCTGTGGCCTGAAGCCAAGGATCGTGAAATCATCTATGAGGTAGTCGCAATCGGGTAATCTATCGGACAATATGGTATAGTTGGCAGCTTCTACAGCGCTTTGAAATTCCCATTGAGGATTAATTTCTCGATCGAGAACGCTCGTTTCACGACCATTAGATCCACGATTGATATCTGGTAACGTAGCACCGCCATTATGATTATTAAACACCGATATGGCTAATTCCTGAAAATGCGATCCGTTTGATTTCAGCCTTTTTTGGGTGCCGAATACCAAAGGAGTCATCTGTCCCATCGTAGACTCGTTTCGAGTGAGCTTGTCGTGATAGGGCATGGAACTGTTTTGTCCTAAGCTCGAACCAAGTGGACTATCCTTGGCATATCCTAAACTCGAACTTGCCGGACTAATACTGGACTTGTCACTCGCTTGAAAAGTGGCAAGTGGTAAGTTCGCTTGAAAAGTTGTGAGATTGGTTGGCGTACTTCTAGGTTCAAATGTTTGAGACGGCGGAGTTATCACAACCGACTCCGTTGGATTCGTTTGGACGGACGTTGTTGGATGCTGCAGGAATGTCACGAGTTGAGCCACCTTTAAAAGTAAAATAACACGTTAAAATAAGACCTATCGATTTGAGAACATCTTTTTCTACTGTCATATATATATATATATATTTTTTTTTTTCTAACATAATGTTTCTAGCTAATACTTGCTTCTAACACGTATTATCTACGAACTACTTTTTTTCAAAATACATGTAACTCACCGAAATGCTTAAGAGACTGCCATGAAAAAAAGAAAGATTAAAGAAGAAATTGAGAAAGAGAAAGAACGAGAGAAGAGAGAGAAAGAGAGAGAGAGAGAGAGAGAGAGAGAAGGAGAGACAGAGAGAAAAAAGAGATAGATAGATAGATTGAGAGAAAGAGAGAGAGAGAGAGAGAATCGCGTTTTTTGATTTAATAAATGTCATCGTTAAGAAATTGTCAACTCACTTCTGGGCTACTGTGTCGCTTGTACCTTCTGAGTAAACGTTCTGCCCAAGATAATAATCTCTGCCAGTCATCGGGAGGTAACTGTATATCCTCGTCCTTTCTGTTAACAAGGACTAATATCCTTGCGAGGTCGCGAAGAACGGGTCTAATTGTAGGCGTATTAATCATAATTTATCGTTAATCGAGTAATCTATTCGAGTAGCTTAATATTATTATTTTAATTAAATATACGAAATTATAAAGGGGAAGACTCGTGAAATGGTCGTTACCTGTACGCTTGAATGCCAACGGCGCCATCCCCGTTACTTCCGGAGTAATATAATTCTCTAACTTGTCTTCTTGTGTCGTTTAACATGGAAAGGAAAGTGTGTCCCTCGCCTCTTAACGTTGCAAGATGC
>NC_060960.1:9385118-9390118 GCF_910589235.1 Vespa crabro | reverse complement strand
AAGGAGAAGGACAAAGAAACGCGACAACCACAAGTCCCTCTTAAGAATATTTAGACGCTTACGGCACCACGTAAAATAACGACGAGTTAATAAACTTCGACCAATGATGACGATGGGATAACAGAGATGAAATCATTCTTACATGCTATTGATAAAACTTAGGATTTACATTTCAAATGTAGGATATGTCTTACCTATAAACAGATTATTCTCGATCGATCGATTCGTTAAGGGGAAGGGAATTAGAAAGATCTTTGTTTGTTTGTTTTTTCTTTGTTTTTTTTTTTTTTTTTTTTTTTTTTTTTAATCATTCGCAAAAAATTATTGCTCATTTGTAGATTTATTATAAGTGATAAATTTAAGGGGATGAAATGTGTTAGGGCAAAGATAAGATATGATGTTTTAAGACTTCTTTTTTCTTTTCTTTTTCTATTTTTTTTTTTTTTCTTTTCTTTTCTTTTACTATTACTTTGAATAGTTCACTATCCAAAAGGCAACTAACTATCTGTTATCTTCGTATTGCTCATTGAGACAGTAGACTCGGAATGGTTCACAACTGCTCGCTTTGTTATATTTCCCCAGAATAGCGGGAAGTAGGAACAGGAAATATGAATTTTGAAAAGAGAGATAGGCCAGTTTATATATGACGATAATATCATGAAATATAGGAAAAGATAAAATATACGGGGAGTCGTTGGCGATTACGAAAATTGTCCGAAGTAATATATTTTTTGTTCTGAGAAGATATAGTTTCACATAATTAGATTTTAAATTATATACGAAAAAAAATTTATTTATTTATTTATTTTTTTTTTTTTTAATTTTTTTTTTTATTATTATATGATGAAACAAACGGAGAAAGTAATTTAATATTTATTATCGAGAGAAAAAAAATATTCATCCTTTTAAGCGAACAAAATGTTCTTTTTTCTTTCTTCCTCTTTTTCTTTTTTTTCTTTTTCTTTTTTTTAATATATCAAATGACTTAGACCACTTTCATAATTACCGGTTCATATGTACCGGTTAGAACGAGAAGAAATATTTCATGCATTACACGTGGGAGATAAAAAGAAAAGAAAAATTGAGAAGAAAAAAATCTATATAACTGTGTGTATGTATCTGTATGTAAATTGAAAAAAGAAAAAAAAAAAAAAAAAAAAAAAAAAACAAAAAAGAAAGAAAAATAAATAATCATTTAGATAATTAATACAGGAATAGAGGTACATATCAAATTCGTATTAACATGACATAATACATGATCGTTACATTATAGAACGGTACATACATAAGTATGTAATCTATATCGATATATTCATCTTAGATGTTCGATCGTTGTATTTTCCCAGACTACATGTGCGGCCCGGAAATGTGTAAATCGATATTCCTTCCCGGTCCCTGTGCTACCACCGTATCCTAGTACCTCTGCATGCTTGTAGAAACGAGCTTTCGAGAATATCGAAAGATTGTAGGATGAAAATAGATTCTCGAAAAATATATATATATATATATATATATATATATATATATATATGTGTATGTATATATAAATAGAGATATAAATATTCTCTTTTCTTTTTTTTTTTTTTCCAATATTTTCTTTCGACGAAAAGTAATGCTAAAAAGATAAAACAAAACAAAAAAAAATAGTAATTTTTATCCCTTCAGAGGAATAAAGGAAATAAAAAAAAGAAAAAAGACAAAAAAGTAATCCCTTATCTCTATTTTATTTTAACTTTAGAAAAGGAAAGTTTCTCTGTGAGTGAATGTTAAGATAACGAAAGTACTTTTTTTTTTTTTTTTTTTTTTTTTTTCTTTACCGAAGGATTGTTTCGAGACAATAAAAGAAACAAATCTTATTTCTTTCCTTATTCTTTCCTTTAACATTGCAATTCGGCCAATGCGACCGATAAGGAAATATAAGATCGTTCGAAAGTTCTTCTGGGACGGGCCCAAAAGTTTCTAAGAATCAATTACACTTTTTCGAGACTTTTTAAGCTTGTAGTTTTACAATCTACAGAAAGAGAGAGAGAGAGAGAGAGAGAGAGAGAGAGAGAGAGAGAAGAATTTGCCTAAAATGTCTCGAAAAAAGAATAATTGATTTTTAAAATCACTTTAAAAACTTTCGGCCCACCAACTGTATTTGAATTACAAATGAGTATGGGACGTTGATGGACGGAGGGGATGGTGGAGGATAGAGGGTGAAGGGAGAATGGTATACAGCGAAACGTTTTTTAATTCTATTGTTAAAGATTATCTAATGAAATTGTACGACACGTTGACGGATAAACATTTCACGACGGTTTTTAGACTGATCCGATTTTTAAGAATGAAAATGAGATAAAAAAAAAAAAAAAAAAAAAATTAATAATAATAATAATAAAAAGATAATAATGGAGAGGAATATACAAACACGTTTCGATCCTTTTGATCACATTTTAAAAGCGTTTCCTCTTTGGAACGTGCACGAAATGTTCGTCGAGAGTCCATTCGTCGTATTTAAGCTGGCAGCGATCTTACTCCTTCGTTAATTTGATTACGGTAGCGTAACAGTGGTTGTTGCCATTGAAAGACGTGTACTGTAATCGGCCAATTACACGAACCTGTATATCGAATTCAATGATCCTGATCTTTTCTTATTTGATCGCTGTTTAAAAACCTGTTATTAATATATATATATATATATATATATATATAGTGTTAAAATTTCAAAATAAACAGAATATTATATATATATCAATTTATTTATTTGTCTGATTTCTTAATAATGACATATTCCTGATTAACCCTTAAAAGGTCATATCATAAAAAAGATCATGTTAATACTAACGCGCTATGCGAAATTTTATAAAACTATATTTATTTTTTTATTTTAGAAACCAATTAAACGAAGATAGTCAATTTATTATTACTATTATTATTATTATTATTATTATTATTATTATTATTATTTAATATTATGTGAACATTATGATAATTAATTTGAAAATATATTTGAGAATAACATTGCAATTATATATATATATATCTCCTCGGGGTGGAATTCCATCGAAGAATTAATTAAATGTTATTAACAAAAATCTTTTTTCTTAAACATTTTGATTAAATTAAAATAAATAAATAAATAAATAAATAAATAATAATTCAAAAGGTTTCTCACTGATTTGAAAAATAATTATTAACTATCGTATCGTATATTAATCAAAGGTCGTGATTAAGTTACAATAATTTATCTCACTTTTGTCCGAGAAAATTCATCGATGACAAGCACTTCACAATGGGAAGGGTGGTTTCGATGGTAGCAGCCCTCTTTGTCCATTTTTACGAGCGGAATAAAATCACCGAAGCATGAAGTACGCGAAGCTCGCCGAGGGTGATTCGGTAATCGATGTCAACCCTTGCGTATGCAAAACTCTTCGCGATGTGGTCAGCTCGTGAGCTCGGCCAATCAATGATCAACGTTGTGATGCAGGAAACGTATAGAAAACGTGAATTTCAACGAGACATGATCGAACGTAAAATCATACTCCTTTGTAATACGAAATGGCGTGAAAGTAAAAGAAAATTGTGTAAAAGTAAATCAATTTGTAAATGATACATTTTTACGAGGAGAAAAATTAAAAAAAAAAGGAAAAAAAAAGAAGATAAAATTAAAAGAAATAAAAAGAAGAGGAAATTATTAAATGAATCAACCATGACTAGTAAATGCATTCTTCCGTACTTATTGTTAAGACCGCCTGTAGGACCGCAGCACTTTAATGGCACATCTGTTAGATCCCTTTACTCATGAACATGACATAGACTCGTTTCCTAATTTACATAGAAATGTTCTACTTACCGTCCTTTTTATTCCCTTCTCATATCGACCCCATTTCTCTTTCTACAAAATTCTTTTTCTCTCTCTCTTACACACACACACACACACACACACACACACACACTTTAAAACACAACAGAAATCTACATAATTCTTCTTAAGAAAATAAAAAAAGTAATTTCTTAAAGAAATAAAAAGTAATTGCTCCCTATCGTCAAACGATTAATCATTGAAAACAATTAAGAGTTGAAGAAAACTTCGAAGTAGTTGGTCGAAAAGAAATTACGTCAATTATCACTTTTGAAAAATGTAATGTGAAAAATTGAATAAAGTTTTTACGATGGAAAGAAAAAAAAACAAAGAAAAAAAAGAAAAAAAGAAAAAAAAAGGAAAAAAAGGACGATTTAACTGGGGCAACTATCAGAAAAGAAAAAGAAAAGGAATAAAAAAAAGTAACTTTTATTTCTAGAAACGAAAAGGAAATTCTATTGGAAGATTTATTAACGATTCTGATAATGAACGACGATAGAAAAACTTGTGCTCTCTCTCTCTCTCTCTCTCTCTCTCTCTCTCTCTCTCTCTCTCTCTCTCTCTTTCTTTTTGTTTGATTCACTGGATCACGTTCTTCAAAAGGAATCGGTCAGACTTTTATGATTTGATATGGGAAGGAGGGAAGGAAAAAAAAGTAGGATGGCTAGGTCGAGTATAGGAAGAAACTGCAGTTTGTACATTGAGATAGATACAAGTTAGTTAAGAGAGATAGAGAGAGAGAGAGGAATTTAGATTCGTAGAAGAAAACGGTACCTCAGAAAATCAAAGAGAGTAGTAGCACGGTAGACAACTACAAAAGAAAGAGAAAGATAGATAAAAAGAGAAAAAGAAAGAAAGAGAAAGAGAGGGAGAGAGAGAGAGAGAGAGAGAAAATACAGTTGTTCTTTCTTTCTTTCTATCTTTCTTTCTCTCACTAGACAGTTCGTAAAAGTGCAGAGATTCCGCTTGACTTGTACCGTTCGTTCAAGATCAGTAAATGTACTAGCTCTGATGCAAAAGCACAAGTAGAACGATGTATATATGTATTGAATTAACCTACTATGATCTGAATTGATAATGAAATAACGATAGCTCGTAAATAATAATAAAGAAACAATAATTTTCCAAAATAGAAATTGATGAATTTATTATTATC
>NC_060960.1:9370118-9380118 GCF_910589235.1 Vespa crabro | reverse complement strand
ACTCTAGATTGTAAAAGTATATTTACAATGTAAATTGATAAATTGTTATTTTATTATAATATTTTTATTATTATTATAATATTTTTATTATAATAACTTAACTAATAATCAATTATATAACTTTTATTATGATATTAATTATGTAAAATCTTATTATAATATTTGTATTTAATAGATTTTCCAAAGTACAATTATTAGAAAATATTAAATTTATCGAAAACTTTTGTAAACTTTTTTTAAATAAATTGAAAAAAAAATTATATATATATATATATATATATCCTTTATTTAATATTAACAATTTTTCCTCAACAAATCTAATAAATAGGAAGACCAATACGAAATTCTTTTTCGAAATACTTCTATAACTTTACCAAAGTTTCTTCAATGTATAAAAGAATTTATTGCTAGCAAAATCGAAGAGCGCGAGAAGTTCGCGGTAAAATTGAACGAGACGTCACGTGACGCGTCTCCTCGCCCGCGAAAAATAAACGGGAAAGCACTTTCGACGAACGAGTTGAAGTATCTCGAAACTCCAAGAAAGCTGACATTCTCTGTGAGTTTAAAGAACTCTTTAAAACGAGGATGAAAGCAGCGCTCTTAATTCGAAGACTTTACGTCGTTTAATCTTTTACGATCTTTTTTTTTTTTTTGTATACATATATATACATATACAAAAAATATTAATGTTTGTATCTTCTAAAAGTAGATAAAAATTAATCTTTAAAATAAATTTTAAATCGTTCGTATAATTATCGATTAAGAACGATTATATTAGTTCGAATGATATACGATTTTTATGAATACAATTTGGATATTGTAAAAAGAGTTTATTCCTATTTTAATGTCACGATATTTCATGAATTTGTAAGGTTAGTTCCGCGTCGATGAACGCTCGATCGCAATCGTTGAATTCTACCACGAATCGTACCAAGAAATAATTTTTAATCGAGAAAGACGAAGAATGATCATCGACTCTCTGTTGTTACGAAATTTTGTGGAAAGACTGAGAAAGGAACGAGCGTGTCGAAGTTACATTGGACTTCTTCGAAATACCACGGAACTTCGGATAATATAAAATTCACGTAATTCCGATAATTTATATCTATGAAAATATATTTAATATTTCTTTCTTTTTTATTTTTTATTATTTCTTTCTTTTTTGTTTTACTTTCTTTATCTTTATTTTTCTCTTCTGTTTTTTTTTTTTCTTTCTCCTTTCTTTTCGTCACACTCACGTCCAATAATTTCGATATTTCTCAAGGACGGGAAATGGACGGCAAAACAATTACTCAAAGATTTTACGTAACCCTATCGAGTTACTATAGTCTTAACGATCGATCAATTTCAACGCTTTAGCTTTATGAAATTTTTTCGTTAAATGAAATGATGTGAACGCGAGTGATGAACGAACAAAACAGACGTTACTTTCTTTTACCTGACGTAGAAACCTTAACCTTATAAATATTTATTTAAAATACAAAAGAGAGAAAGAAAAATAAAAAACAAAAAAGTGACTCTTCGCACATTCATCTTTACAAGTTCTCAATCAATTCGACATAATACTTAATAAGGGTAAACTATATAATGAGACAAAGTTTACATATCGGATAAATTACTCGGAGATAAAAATCTTTATATAAACAACGTTGTTTTATCAAGTCGTAATATAAACTTTATTTCTCTGAATGTAAACGTTTAATAAGGTCTATTTTTAAAAGAAGTACGGAACTAATACCACAATGTATATATACATATATATTATATTATTAATGTAAAAATTTATATATTTGTTGTAATGTAAAAAAAAAAAAATATATATATATATATATAAATGATATCCATATAGTTAAAAAGAGGTTAGACACGACAGGTTCAAACACGCATCTTTTGAAGAAATACTTCGTTAAAATGTATTGTTATTAGGGATGGAAACGGAAGAGTCGAAGTTATACGTCAATGATGATCGCAATCAAAGACGATAAGAAATTTTCAACCGTTTTCTCCATTTCGTTTTACTAATAAATAAATCGATAAATCAACGATCTATAACAAAATTAATTCGATTCGATTACGAACTCTATTGCGCCTGGCAAACGATCGAACGAAAACATATGAGAAAACATTAAAGGGGATTAACAATGCGTTGACACATGTATTTGATTGAAATTAACTATAATATAAAGATATTTTATCTAATAAAAAATATATTATTATATTAATAAAATATTTGTAATACCTTGAAATTCGGCTTGGGCCCAAACAGAATCCATAAGACAGAAGAGGAGGGCGACACAAAACTTCACCACCGTCGCAAAGTTACGCATTCTGAGTCGACATTATTCTCCAAACGGCACGAAAAATCACGATAACTTCTCTCTAGCTCATAACCGTAGTTATAGAAATACACTAAACGTAGTTACCGGCACGTCTTAACAAAAACGAACCATCCCCTACGACGTTCGGTGACACACTGAAGAACGGACGCGGAAAAGCGAACGGCTGAGAGTCGATGTTGCCAAACCTTCAGGGACGGTGAACTCTGGCGGCATGCGCATGCGCGTTCGACGTTCAAATCAAAACGCGGGCAAACGCAAGAGCGCGTAAATAAAAAATTTAAAAGATAATCGAAATCTTCTTTTTTTTCTTGTTTGTTTTCTTGCCATTTCTTTCTCTCTCTCTCCCTCTCTCAGGTAAATATGTGTTTGTGTGTGTACATATATATATATATACATATATATATATATATATATATATAAAAGTTGGATCGAATATTAATAAAACCTTAATAAACTGTCATGTATTAGGATTATGAAAAAATAATCCCGCTATAACAGCCTTACGATTTATACCGTATTTTATTATTCTTCATATTTATATTACACAAAGATGTATACTTAATCGTATTGTTTTATCGATTTCAAATACAATTCGCCGATTCGTCTACCATTCCATATTATTAAATAGATTGAAACCGATATCTTTCTTAACGATTATTAACATTAAACCAGGTCACAAAAAATGCGTATATCTAGTCGATTTGTAAAGGGAAGATATTTAAGGGGAAAGGATTGAGAAGAAGAGAAAGAAGAAAAAATAGACTTTGTATTGAATCATGTTTACGGTACCGAGAGGGAAGGAATAAAAATATCTAACGTTCGTTAACGATACGTAATTATCATATTCTTTTTTTTCTTTTTTTTTCATTTTCTTGTTTTTTTTTTTCCTCTTGTTACCAGTAGTAGCGATCATTACTACCAATCCTCTCTCACCACATATCACGCAGCGATATATTTTTACTTTACAGATTTATATTTTATACAAATTACTTAGGCATTGTGATATTCAGGTTTCTCTTTGCTTAATTATCATTTTGGTTTGCTCTTGCTACCATTATCTCGGCAATTTACAAGCCTTTCATTCATTTATACAAATCAGTACCTTTCCCACGTCACTTCGAAAAAAAAAAAAAAAAAAAAAAATATTTCTTGAAGTTTATTCAATCAACTGTGCGTACAAAGAGACCTTTATATTTTTTATAATCATAATTTTGGTAATAGATCATTACACCTTGGCAATCGTCCTTGCCACGAATGGACTAAGAAATACAATATGTATACAACGTTATAGCGACTTACTACAAAAGTGAACTGTACATACGACTATCCCATATATAATAGGTCTTCTATGTATGCAGAGTTGTGAAAAAAGAAAAAAAAAAAACACCCCCCCAAAGAATAATATATCGAAAATTAGTAGTCACCCCCGTCGTTTTCTTTCTTTTTTTTTTCTTTTTTTTTTTTCTTTTTTTGTTTTTTTTCCTCCAGAGATTTCCTTTCTTTGTATCACAAGTATTAATATTACAATTATTTTTCTAAGATAGAATCTTACTTCCTCTTTCATACACAATTGTAGAATATAAGCGTTTTGTTTATAATTCAACGTCTTTCTCGTTAAATTTAAAACGATAGTTTGGCCGTGTTTATTCTTTTCTTAGAAAGACCACGCTTGACATAGGAACACTTTGAAGCAGTGTCTTTATAGATGTTTAGGAAAAAATCAGACTCTTTCGCTTTGAATTTTATATTTCTTCAATGTTTCAAGAAACATTATACTTCTTCTTCTTCTTTTTTTTTTCTCTCTCTCTTTTTAAATAAAATGCTTCTTCGCGCTCCTCTTGAACCATTTTTTTTACAAGATATTTGTTACTATGTACGGTATATATGTACAAAGAATTCATTTATGTGTTTCGACAATTTATCTTTCCTTTCTAAACGGCTAATATTTAAAAATGATTACATTTAATTACCATACTCTGTGCTGTGGGAGGAGGAGTGAAAACTATTTGTAGAGTGTGTATTTTGTGTTGTCTTGTGTGTATCGTATGCACGCGCGCGCACATGCATATATATATAATATATATATATATATACTTTTTTGTCTACGCAAATTAATATTATGTACATTGTATTTTTTTTTTTTATATATATATATATATATATACTATGTGTGTTATATATATAGTATTATTTTTATACAATTTTCCTGATTTTTGCTATTTCTCCCTGATACACCAAGAGAATCGTTCGTGAATGTTCTTTTACACTTGACACATAGCAAAAACTGCCTCTCTTATGCTCTTATATAAAGTGGTGAAAATGAAGATGACAATGGCAATGACGAAGATGATAATAATAACATTAGTATGAAAAACAGTATAATGTGTAAATCAATATAATAGTTAGATTTAAAAATAATAACAGTAGTATAATATAAGTATTAGCGATTAATTTAATCACTAAGATGTACCCGCGTGGTTTGGATTGTAATCACTGATCTAATGCAACGTAAAATACATTACTAAAGATGGTGATGTTACAATCATTATGTCTCTATTCATATAAAGTCAAATTAGTCTTTTCCATTTATAATATTTTGTTACAAGATAGTACAAGCAATGCCGGCATAATCATTTTCAAGTGTTCTCTGTCAATGAAATAAATTCAATGTTATATTTGTTTGGAAATTAAAAGTTTCTTCCTTTTGTTGTGACTTTGTTCTTTGATAATAATACTACCATCGCTAATGTTTTGTATTTTATTTTCATTGTTGTTGTTGTTGTAGTTGTTCTATTTTTACTAGACATCGAAAAACGCTTGGAATGCAACGACATTAAACATATAAATTAATGTTAATGCATTGTTATATTTTATTATCTCGAACGATATACATATAAAATATGTAAGACTTTATATTCGTGAGGACTAACGTATTCTTAATAAATATAAAAAAATATCCCTTTTCTATTTGTTTCTTTTTCCTTATAAGAGAACACTTGTATATCCAAACATTTTCAGCGCTCGTTAAAAAAGTTACTGCATTATCCGTCTCGCTTGTTTGTCAGTTGTCTATTATTATCCAGCCCCCTGTCATTCATTGAGTCCAAAAATCTTAATCCAATATGCCCTGTACATTGTTCCTGCGTACACGATGTTTCAGGAAAATATTTCAAGTGTTTCCAAGTGTTTCATTGAGTGTGTAAAAAAGCAAACATTTTCTTTTTGATTAACATCTTATTTTCTTGATAGCGCGATCCACCTATTCTACAGATTTTTAAATAAAAACTTTGCTCCTTTTTTTATTTTTTTTTTTTTTTATTTTTTTTTTTTTTATTTTTTTTTCCTTTTTTTTTTTTTTTTTTTCTTTTATATATTAAGTCGAAAGGCCACTGTTCAAGGCCACAGGCCATGACAACGAATTAAATTTAATTAACGAGAAGTTTTGTCGTTTCCGTTAATTTGTTGTAATTCTCAGAGACAGTTTAATAGCATTCTCATTTGAACATCTTGTACATTGGAAAGTCTTTCTCTCGAGCATATTGATTCTAGACTTCATATCTGTAAATTGACACATCACTATCCTTACATTCATCCACTTTCACACTTTCAAACATACCCTATGCATCGAATGACACGGAGCGTAAATTTCAAAACGCTTTTTGAACGTTAAATGCAAGGCAGCATAATGTAATTTTAAGATCTCGATCGAGTTATGCAACTAATATTCAGGTAACGAGATATATCCATTCTCTATTCACATTTGTTTTCTAATTATCAAGAATAGTTTTAAAAATAAATATAATAAAAAAATGTGTACACACACGTACAATGTATATGCAATATAATATTTGCAGACGTTTTGTTTTACGCTCTGCTAAATCGGACTTACCTTACCAACTAGTAAGGCTTATCATCAGTCACACACAAAACAATTTTTTATAATTTATACCTTATATTTATTGCCTGTCATTCGGTGCACGCGCTGTTAAACAGGATCTCTCAGTGTGGCGTAATGAATATTAACTATTTCAACTTAGTCTATACACACGCACTCACCGAAATTTCACGTAACTCGATGAAGGTTACATTTAGGTATGTATTGATTCATATCTAAATGCCAACCTTTTGTCAAAGCACAGGGATAATGTGTAACAGCTTTACATCCGCGCTTAACGCAACCAATGTTCGCGCCCGTTAAGCCGCAAGAATCACAAACCGACTTTGCGGCATCCCACACAGCTTCTTGCAAACCAGTCACTCTTCCACCTAGAAAAAAAAAAAAAAAGAAAATATATATATATATATAAATATATACACATACATATATGCCTTTGGTACCAATACCGAACGTCGCCGATTGACATTTTCAAACTTACGCATATACTTACCAGCCATATAAACACCAGCAGCCCAAACAGCACATTGTTCATGAAGCCAAACTTCCCAACGTTGTTCCTCGCCAGGAATTACGGTCATTCCAGTAAACATTGCATTGGTATTACTTTCAACCGAATTCCTTTTCTTTTTACTCATTTTCGCGGAAAACTGATCGGCCAGTCCAGCGTACCTCAAACTTCTTTTATTCTTTCCACCCTTCTTTTGTTCTGTCGTTATCTCCTGTTCGTCAGCCGAAAGGATTCCATCTTCTAACCGTTCTTTTCCAATTAAATACGGACCAAATAAATCACTTAAAACACCCGCTGGAACCTAAAACGATAATAAATAATAATAACAAACGTTATAACGCAATAATGAATTATTTTCTAATTCGTGTTTTATGTATGCATACCGTGTAAGTTCCCGGTGCAATATGTGGACCTGCCAAATTTGGATGAGGTCTAGATGGATCCCCTGGTATGACACTGTGGGGGCCTTGTTTGCAAAATACACAAACCCACGTAGAGTCAGTCGTATGTGCGTCATATCGGGACGATAAAGTAGAACTAAAAAGACCTGCTCTACTGACTTTACCTATAAATAATAATAAATTGAAGTGTATAAAAATCTTTGTAGATTTTCTTTGAAATTATACACGTACCTCTATAATCTAAATCGTTTTGATGACTGAGCCTTTTACTTCTCCCTGCATTTCCATTGCCGATAGTTTTTCTCTTTTCTTTATTCTTTTCTTCCTCTTCTTCCCTTGGCGCATTAACTACTTGAATACTCAAAGGACTATCCCTTGGTCCTTCAACGTGAACCACTGGGCCACGAGACCTAATGGAACTCGCGTTTGATCCCGAATCATATGCCATTTCCCGATATCCTTCGATCTTTGTATTTTTCTTAACCTTCTTTGAGAATTCTTGCTTTTTCAAACTCTTAGACGTACGTCTCTTTTTAGAATCCTTCTGAGGTGATTCACTACCGACATTTCCAAAAATATTCTCCGTAGATCTAGAAATTTTCCTTTTACCACCTTGTACCTTCCCTTTCTTCCCTTTCTTTCCTGATAATTTGGCATCCACCGTAGAAGATACATCAGTAGGCTCTACATTTTGAGTGTCCTTATTAGTTTGCAAAATATTATTTTCGATATTTTCAACCTTCGTAATATGCTCAGTTTGACCCGAGACAGAAAAGTCTACTTTAGTTTCTTCTTTTTTAACGTCTGGCTCTGTTTCGACGATTCCGGCAAACATCTTTTCCAATTCAGATTCAACTTCATTGAACGGATTTGTATTATTAACAGCCTTTGGACTCGTTACCTTTGAAAATTCAGTAGCATCGTCGCTGGATTTTCTCCGCACCCTTTGATTCGCCGAGGTCGAATTTGTAGTAGAACTTTCACTACTTCTCCGCCTCCTAACCGGTTGATTTTCTTCGTTTCTTTCTTCGACATTATTTTCACATTCGTTTTCGTTTTCTATCTCGTTTTCGTTATCACGTTCGTTTTCGTTCTCGTTTATATTATCATTTATCTTTTCGTCTAACCTCTGCTCGACGCTCTCAACCTGTTCTTCTACTTTGACAGCTGTCGTTGGTGTACAATTGACTACTACTACTTCTTCTGGTATCGACTCCCTCGTTCTTGGTTCCGTTGGTTCTGTCGGTTCAAGTTCCATATCTTCTACTTCTGTTTTTGAATCTTTACTAAGTCTTACGGGTTTCTCTAATTTTCTTTTCCTACGTTGTTTGGTATTATCATTGGAATCGTCGTTACTGAATGCAGGTGATACAACCTCGTCTTCTCTATTTGGAGATTTTGATTTTTGCCTTTCAGGTGACATGCTTTTGACGCTCGATGTATCCTTTTCCTCAACCGGCATTACTATAACAGAACCTATATTTTCAGTACCACCGAGCTTCTTATTTCCACCTTCTAATTTTTCCAATAAAGAGTCAACACCCTTTTTACCCCTTTTAGGTAAGTTCTTGGGTGACCTAACACTCGTTTCTTCGTGTTTTTTGTCCCGTTCGGAAGACGATTCCCTTTTAGGACTATCTGTAACATCCTTCTCCATTTTTGACGTTAGATTGACGATAACAGGTAAAACATTCCTTGGCACTTGTGCAATTACACTCAATGTATCTTTACTTTTCGTAATTTCTGGTTCCTTCTTATCCGCGACCACACGTTCGATCGTTACACTAGGCGGCAAATTAATAACTTTTTGTGCGAAACCATCGACACTTATCTCCTTAATCTTATCGTGGATATTAGCAACACCTTTTAAGTTGCTTTCGAAGTTTTTCACTGTAATTTTTGGAGTCGTTATTTCTTTTGTCGATAATGACACTGGTTCACTGACAGAATTAGGCGTTGGAACAGACGAACTAATTCCACTGTCTGATGAGGTTTCCCCATTAAGAGGTATTGGAGGAGAGATTATGTTTCCATTCCGACTACCTTTATCCACATTTCGTGCTGTTAAACTAATGGGGATATCTTGAGGTATACGAGAATAATTTTCTGGGATAATATCTGATGTAGCAGAAAGATCAAGTGTGTTCTGAGAACCTGGTGAATTTCTGTATTGATTTTGGTTTTGTCTATTGTCAACTAACATTTGTAAACTAAACAACGGATTGCCAGGAGTATTAGATGGCGTAACAGTTTTCGATGGAACAGTAGGTGTATGCCATGTTGGCGGTGCTTGAGTATGTGCAAGTTGTGGAGTCAATTGTGGCGTTAAATGAGATGCTCTTGATATAGATGGGTGAGTATAAAAGCCAGCTGGATTCAAAGCAGCACCAGGTAATCCTGATGGGTGAATATTTAAGCCTACAATATATATATATAAACACATTGTGAAAGGTCCAATACGTTAAATACTTCAATAAAAAATATTACAGTTACCATAAAAAATGTTACCTTGACCCTGTGTCATCGTAAGATGATTCCAAACTGTTTGAGGTGGAGGAGTGCCAACCGGTGGTCGGCTGTGACCCGGATATTGTCCCGACATTGCACCTGCTTCCCAATTTCCCAGTGTGATCTTAGAAGCGGCAGTTATGGGATCTATACTCTCAGCCTTATCTAATAACTCCTCCGTGCTATACTCTTCTTTGATATTACCGTATCTGTCATTCAAGTTCGTTCCTCTTCCCCTTTTTTCATGTGAAAGCATAAATGTTCGTCCCTTGAAATATTTGTCTAAGAAGAGCTTACTTTCTTGTTTCAAATTTATATCCAAAGCAGATTTACTATTCAACTTAAT
>NC_060960.1:9350118-9365118 GCF_910589235.1 Vespa crabro | reverse complement strand
AAATCTCTGTCGTCGTTTGTTTCGGATTTGTCGTCGACACGTTCAACGAAGAAATCGTTCATTGCAATCGAGAAAGTCGCCCTCCTGCATGCGATTGTCGAACTATGATACTATAGTATTCGAATCAAGAGAATATGTCCGTGCCAATCAACATTTTCTTACGAATTCTTACCGATCCAACAGAGATACATATCGCATGACCGATGTCCCACAATGATGATTGGTTGTTTCTTGATATTACGAAAATTTCCTGTGCAAACGAGTCTTAATGTTAAATAAAATTTTTCATTGTATGTTTCATTGTATGTTTCATTGTATGTACGTTAAATTACATTTATTATATATATATATATGTATGTATATATATAGCGATCATATGTTTAAACATATATGATCATTGGTGTAAATCGAATGGACAATTTTGTATTGTTTGTTTGTTTGTCTCTCTCTCTCTCTTTCTCTCTCTCTCTCTCTCTCTCTCTCTCCCTCACTTTTTCCTTTTTTTTGAATATTATTTTTAAATATCCATATCTATCACAAAGTCTATATAAAAGAAAAATTAAATGGACATATTTAATATAACAATATTTCTTTCGACAAATATGCATTTAATGTTAAAAAATTATTCTACGTATCGATCTATATCAAAATATTTACTTTTTAAATTTAATTATATCTTCTTATACAATTTCAAACGTCAAACTTTGATATTAAAAATAATACATGCGTTTACTACGAAATATATTTATTAACTTCCAACATATATTACTTAATAAACCGCCCGCGGCATATCGTTTACTATTATATCCAACATTATTACAAGATAGTTCGATGATCTTGAAGATGATATACGTATCTATATAAATATCTAATTTTCTCTATTATCAACGACGTAGTTAATACCAATGTTTCTACATGTCGTTTGTGTGTATGCTATGGATATATATATATATATATATATATATATATATATGGATATATATTCACAAACGATGTGAATTTGGTTACAAGCGATTACGAAATTCGAATGTAAAGGATTCTACGCATTAAAACGCGGGAATAAAGTTAAACACCAGTATCCTTCTCGAATCTTAAAAAAAAAAAAAAACGATATTGGATAATCGATAGTTTCGAAAATGAAACTAGTTATTTTTTATATTGCCACGTTTTGGATTATACATTCTCTCTCTCTCTCTTTCTCTCTCTTTCTGTATATGTGTGTATTACCTTTCCTAGACACGAAATTTTAATCTTATTGATAAAAGAGAAAATTTTGTTTCGGAAGAAAAAACAAACGCGCGCGCGATACGAATCGTACGAAATAGAATCGATTTTATTAGGAATCTGAACGTTTTATACCTTTAAATGTTACTTCGATTATTTTTATTCTTGTAACGCATACATATATGTATGTGTATATATATATATATATATATATATATATATATATATTTTACTTCTTTTGTATGACGCCAATCGACAAAGAGGAGCATTGCAATGACGCAATCCGTCAAACCATACTGCACTCAAGAACGCGTCGAAAATTCTACGGCAGAACCTCTTTAGAATGTTCTACACATACGTACGATTGAACGTACGGACGTTGCCATGTTTTAATGTATACGATACGTACGTACGTATGGCCCCCCTTCGTAACGTTTGTTGCGTCAAAAGGAAAATGGCGTTTAGTTCGTGTCGTCTGCTCATTTTGACAGTTTACGATACGTTACGCGTTACCTCGATAATTTTCGTTTAAAAAAAAAATTTCCTTCCATCGATTATTCCTCATTCATAGTTTTACTTTATAATATTAATATTATATTTTATTTGTATAAAGAATTCGTAATATCTTTTATTTATCGTTATAATAAGATAATAAAATACGGTATATACATTTTTTGTGTTCAGCAGTAGTAATATTAGTAGTAGTAGTAGTAGTAGTAGTAGAGTACTGTCGTCTGCTAATCTGACAAGAGCGCAGAATCGGTAATCAGTCGAGTGACAAATGATATGGCGTACGGGTGTGGATATCGAATCGTCATGGGGGTTGATTTATTTGTGAAACATTAATGAAAATGAACATTAGTAGACTTATTTCCGAATAACATGAACGGAAGGTTTTACCTTGTGATATATTCCCGATGATGGAGGCAGAGGTTAGAGTCTGATGACGTCCTTCAAGTATTTTCTACTATAGGTTGCAAATTGTTATGAATATCATATGCAACACGAATGACGTGTGATCTATTGCCAATGTGCAAGCGATAGTCAACGTGTGAATTTCGTAATAATATATAAGGGAACTATATACTTAGTTCTATTGAGTCAATGTTTCATTCAAATTGTCATGTTATGCAAGTATAGATGCAATTTATTATACAAGTAAATATCAAAGTCCATAAGAATGGTTCCTTAATAGTTACATTATAACATTATAATATAGACTGTTTTAAAATATTCTATCAAAGAGAATTGGAATAACCTATGAATGTTTAAGACCTAATGGTTAATATAATCTCTAGTCAGAAAACAGTCTAAGATAAAAAGCTGTATATTGATGTTGAAAATGTGATCAATCTTTGGCATAATTGGTTTGGTACCAGTTCAATCTATGATACAATAGTGTTTCTTGTAAGTAGACAAATTATGAATATATGATCGTATTCGGTTTGTCTATGAGATATATTACATACATGTGTATATATATATATATATATCTGCATATGTGTGATTGATACAATAAAATTGAGTATCTTTGGAATACTTGAATAAAGGAAGGAGTATAATAAAGACATAAATATAGCCAAAAGAACTGAATTTACAAATATATAAATTCCAAATGACTTTATAAATATCTAGGCTGTTTTTAGAAACTACCTTGCAGTACATGGTACATAATTTTACATTGGAAACAATTGTATATATGATGTTTCTATTGAAATATAACAATACCATTATTATATTAATGATGGATTAATAATTTATTAATCACTGCATTAGCTAATAATATTATGGAGCAGTGTAGAGGAAACGATACCTCTAGCATATCGAATGCGACAAAGGCAGATATATCACCAAAATCAAAACAAAAGAAAAAATCTCTATGTCAGATGCTTATGAATAAAAAGACCAGGGTTGGATGTTTGGAAACATCTTATAAAGACGGAGATTCGAATAAGAATTCTAAAGCTGATAATTCACAGCACGAATCTCATACCAGCACAAAATTATCTTTATGTTGTGCAATGACTGAACGCAGTAGAACACCTCCTCAAAGTTTAACCGCTAGTAGATTGTCTCCGACAACTTTAAGCAGGACATCTGTAAAATCAGAAGTAGCTTCTGTTAATGGTAAATGTCAAACAGATGCATTAGTTGAAAAACAAGAAGTTTATATGACATATGTTGATCAAGAAGCTCATGAGAGTAATATAAATAAAAAAGTTATAATGCGAGAAAAGGAGCAACGCAAGAGTACTTACACAGAAGGTAAGACACAGAAAAAAAATTTCTTTTACAGTAGAACAAATATTAGCTGTTTCCTTTCTAATGTTCAGTTTTTTTTTTTTTTTTTTTTTTTTTTTTCTTATTTGCATATTACAGTATATTAATTTTATATACATATATACTCTTAGATAAGAGAAACTATTTGGCTTTATCAATAACAGAATTGCATGAAATTGTTTAATATTTTATTAACATATTATATTTAAAAATATTTAGTATACAATTTATCAATGATATTTTTATTTATAACAACATGCATCCGAAATTGTTTACATGTGATGAGAATATTCCTTTTAATACTGATTATGTCATTCGAGAAATGAAAATATGACCTTCCATATCCCCACCAAATTACATTCTAAGATACTTAATAATGAGTAAAGAGATAGAAGTGTGTCAGTGTGAAGTTCTATCATAGTATGAACAAAAGTGAACCGGTCAGTTGATGCTCAATCTTGAAAACAGGCAAATGTAATAAGTATTGATAACCTTGAGTGTTAATAGTGTTGTTTGAAAATGCCATCAAGGAAAAAAAGGAAGAATTCATTTCTTAATAAATTAACTAAAGTATTTAGGAAGAAAAAAACTCATGTATCAGAAAGGCAGACAGATCATTCTTCTGAAGAGATTATTGAACAAAAATCAGAACTTCAACAACAACCAATAAAACATATTACTGATTCTAATGAACAAATAAATACAAGTGTAAAATCAGATATTAATTTTCCTGTAACACGTAGTTTCTCAAGTAAACATATTAATGATGAATGTAGTAATACATCAAATTATTTTAAAACTTCTTCTGTGAGTTTATCTGGTGAAAATAAAAATTTCAATATGTTGGGAAAACAAGAAGGGGTTATGTATTCTGGCTCAGATAGATATATACATATAAAAACTGCCTTTCTGAAACAAGATAATACATTAAGTGGATTTTATCAAATGCAGCCATCTAATGCTTCTGAAAATAAAATTCAATCAATTGATAAAAATCAGATAAAAATAATGAACTCCTTCACTAAAAAAATAATACAGAATTCAGAATTGAAGAATGATAACGTTAATGAATCAATTACAACACACAAATTTTTAATAAAAGAACTTAAGTCAACTACCCAAGAGAGTAGTGAAGATAGTGACTTCTCTGCAGAGTCTACAGAAGATGAAATCGAGGAATCTTCAGAAGATGAAAATATACAAATGATCAATGCTGAAAGGGATCAAAAATATATAAAGGATGACTATTTTACAAAGGGGAAGTATATTACTTATTTCTTCCTGGAAATGGAAAGGCAATCCTACAATCCTTCAGAAGTTTACAGTATGGTTACATACCATGATACTAACACTTGTGAAAAACCAGAACACAAAGGTATAAATTAACAAATGAAATCTATGCGCTGCTTGAAATTTAATTATTGCGCTTTTTCTAGCAATTTTCATTTTACTATTATGAAAGTGCCAAATTGTCCCCAGTATTTAATATATTATAGTGGAAAGCAATGTTATTTATCAAGTTGTAAGTTTAGTGTAAGTTTATAAAATATAAAGATTACAAAAACATAGAGTACAATAATATGGCACCATTAAAATCCATAATTTCTATGTCCTTCACAATTATCATGCTTATATGTCTTTACCCATTGCTGTATCAATAGAAAATACCCCTGGCATATATATATATATATATATATATATATATATATATATACATATATATATGTATATGTATATGTACATGTACATATAATTTTGCATAATAACTATACTTAAAAATAAATCCTTAATATATAAACAAAGTTAGGATGTAGTGATATGATGTAAGTAAAGATATCAGAGAACAGAATCAATATGAACTTTACACAGATTTTAAAATACATACAAGCGTTAGAAACGTAATAGACTGTAATTGAACCAATTTAATCCCATTAGTGAGAAATTCTGTAATATCATTATCTATAAAATTTCTATGTACAAATGCCTTTTGTAAACTCATATTTAAAATCGTATGTGTAATATTTCAATGTTCCAGATGAAAATTCTTCTTCTGGATCAATGTCTCCAATCTCTATGCAGTTAAGACAAAGATTACTTCACAGAAGATCTGCTGATAATCTAGTAATAAATTCTCCAACAAATTCTATGCGACATTCTAGTCCAGAATCTGTGAAAAGTGTACCTATTCAACTTAAACCTCGCTCTACATCACATGATGCCTTGTCAAAGAAAAAAGATCGTAAGCTGCCTACAACAACTGGAGAATCTACAGATAGTTTGGCAAAACAGGCATTACTTGCTGCACAAGTATTAAATTTAATTCCTGCACAAAAAGCTAGAGAAAGGTATATGACAAAAATATTTTACCTGGAAAAATATATAAATCAATTTTAAAATTAAGTATTTTATAATTACTATATCTTTTTCCTTTTTTTTCCTTTTTTTTTTTTTTTGTGTGTAGAAATTTTCTTCATGGAAGAATTGCAGCTAATTCACTGCTTGGCCCAGTGGAACTTGAAAAAGTATTACCAAATCGTGAATTAAAAATTTTTGTTGGAACATGGAATATGAATGGACAATCTCCGCCAAAAGAACTAAATGATTTTATGTTACCTTCAGAAATAGAAACAATTCCTGATATGTTAGCTATAGGAACTCAAGAATCATGCTCTGAAAGAAACGAATGGGAAGCTGCTTTGCAGGAAACATTAGGGCCTTCCCACGTTCTATTAACTAGTACAGGTCTTGGAACACTACATTTGGCCCTTTTTTTGAGGAGAGATCTTATTTGGTTTTGTTCTGTACCTGAAGATGATAGTTTTTCTACTAGAACCGGAACAGCATTTCGAACTAAAGGGGCTGTTGCTTTGGCTCTAATGTTGTTTGGTACAAGTTTCCTTTTTGTCACGGCGCATTTAACAGCTCATCAGGATAAAGTCAAAGAACGAGTGAATGATATCAAAAGAATTGTTAGAAATTTGGATCTTCCTAAAGACTTACCTACAAAACATAAAAGCAAAGGTGCACAATTTTTGGAAAATTATTTGCGCTCTTCTAACTATTTATATATATATATATATATATATATATATATATATATAAATTATTATGTGTTAAAATTTATTATTTTAGATGTTACTCAAAATTTTGATTGCGTTTTTTGGTGCGGAGATTTAAATTTTCGTTTGGCTCAACCGAGAGAGGAAGTAATTCAATGGATTACAGACACATCTTTCCCGCAACAAGTTCCAGTAAATTTACAAAAGGATCAATTAAAAACAATACTTAACGAAGGTGCAGTACTACGTGGTTTTGAGGAAGCAGCAATTATGTTTCCTCCAACTTACAAATATGATCCAGGCACACAAAACTTTGATTCAAGTAGTAAGCAACGTACTCCCGCATATACGGATAGAATTCTTTTTAAGGGGAAGGGTCATACAAGGGGATATATTAGACGAGTTAGTCATGAAAGTGCTAGTTCGCATAAAGACGGTGCTATAGAATGCTTAATATATGATTCTGTTCCAAGTATTTGCACTTCAGATCACAAGCCTGTATGGGGTGTATTTAAAACAACTATAAGACCTGGAATTGATACGTAAGTGTTTTAAATTGTATTATATTTTTATAATTATATCAATGAATGTTTATATGTATTTTTTCTTTCAGGATACCTCTTGCAGCTGGTTTATTTAATCGTGATATATACATAGAAGGAATTAAAAGACGTGCAGCAGCAATGGATGAGTCTCAAGGAACTTCAAAAGTTTGCTCAATTCAATAATTATGGTACTATTTATAAAATTGCCTAGTAATTTAATATTACTAAAAATGTTCGACTCATGAGTCATGGATAAAAGAAAAATTTATATAAAAATTACCATGTCACACACAGGTGGAAATACAAAATTTCTTATACATTCTTCAGTTTTATATACAAAAATGTTTTGTATCTATATCGATCACTTTTTTAAAAATATAACCAAGAATTGTTTATATAGACAATTATATATAAATTGCTGTCTGGTAAACGGCGCAAATGAATATTCTAGTCACAAAAAATATTATATATAGTATGTTTTTTTATTAAAATAACAATGTCACATCTAAATGATTGACATATTTGGTGCTAATAATATGAACATTACAAAATTAGAAGAGATGGCATTTTTTGTCATTCCTTGCCTAATTTATGTTACTGCAAGAAAAAAAGGAAAAACTATTTTTAAATAATCAGTATATGATTATGAGCAGTGTTCAAACGTGATCTTTGGATTAATGAAATTTATAAAGCTTCCTCTTATTATTTCAACATGTGCATGAGTAATTAATTAATTCTTGAGATTATGCATTGCACGGTATGATTAGATTATTTGTAATAATATATGTTAAAGAATGGATTTACAAATGACATGGTATACACATTTGAATAATTAATATTAATGTTTTATTTAACTATTGTTTTTTCTCTTTTTTCTTTTTTTTTTTTCTTGGCTTCTTTGTTTTTAGCTTTGTTACCATCTAAAAGCATTTTTTATTATGCCGTTATTTCTACTGTATGAAAGAAAAAAGCAAAAAAAAAAAAAAGATACTGTAGTACTCAATATAGACTAATATACAGGGTTTATAATATACTTCAGTGCATAGAATTAATTGATAAGTTACAAAATATCAAAGCGGTATATAAAGGCATATTTCAAACAAATTTGAAATTTACATTTAAAAAAAATTGTATTTATTCGTAATATGTTATATCACTGTGTTTGATTAAGTATTTGCATAAGTATATAGCACAAAATTTCTAATAAGGATATAATACAAATCATGTTAATCAAGTTCTTTTATTATTTCCTAGAAGTAATGAACAGTAAAAATTATAACATAAAATACTGAGATAAGGTGATAGTTAACGCTTCCATGATGTTTTATAATTTTTCTGCATAGCTGTTCTTACTTCTAGGTACAGTTCTTAATTATTATCTCACCGCATAATTCTTATTTAATATAATTTTGATCCATTATTATAAAAGACAGACGTTGAGTTATAAGTTATACGAAGTAATATCCACACTCTATTAACAATATTTTACAGTATTTAGTAGAAAGACTGTGTTTTACAAACAAAATATATTAAGACAAAATTAGTCTTATATTAATTTAATACGCGTTAATAACTTTACGATTATTCCAAAGATATTTCAAAAGAGATGCCTTCATAGTAATTTCAATTTACAAAATAATAATGGGGATGTAATATGTTTCAATTTATTATTTATTTTATCTAATATACATATAGATATATTTATTAACTTAGACGTGGTAATTAGTATTGTTTATAATTATGAACGCTCGCATATAGATCTTTGCTCTATTCACTTTGCTGTTATAAACATTATTTACTCGATTGCATCTTAAACTTAGATCAATGTAGAAAATTGTCCCTTTTATGTTATCAATAATTAATAATAATATTGATGGAAAATATGGACCATAGTTAAAAGTCTCAGGGCTTGTAACCGTACCAAAATTTAATAAAGGTTAATTATTATTCCAGATTATTTTAATCTTTATTAAAGCACATCCAAGAACTATTATGATTTCGACGTTAAATAATATAAACAGTTTGATCATTCTAATTATTCGTCGATCGTATCGTCAAACATAAATGCATATATATAAATATATACGTGACATACACACACATATATCTATATATGTCCACACTTAATTTACTTATTCGAGTAAAAAAAAAATCGATGAACACTCGATAATAAGAATCTAAATTCCATTGTACGATTTCATTGAGTTTTTTTTTATTTTTTTTATTATTTTTTTTTTTTTTTTACATAACGTGCAATATGGCAACACGTGGAAAAATTTCTTGAAAGTGTTATATAATACGTGTGTGTTGCGTACGTATATATATATATATATATATACACACATATACTTATAAATAAAAAATCACAAATAATACTTTCGCGCAAAAAGTATCCAAAGGATAAAAAAAAAAAAAAAAAGGATGGGCCAACAATAGATCTGATGTTTTTATTGTTGTTATTGTTGTTCTTAATCGAGTAAATAAAAATACTTAGGTATTAAAATTTAAATGTGTAGCCATGATACGTGTAAAAAAATTCTCTTGAAGATCAATATCAGAAATATTTATGTAATCGATAGATAGAATGATATTATCTATAAATTGTATACGTATACATATGTAGATATCGTAAGTGAAGTATAAATTTTCTTAAACGTGACAATGTAGATCTTTATTAGAATGAATGATATTTTACTTTGGCACGGTTACAAATCCTGCGATAAATCTCAAAATAAACGCTTAGATTTTCAAAATAATTTGACAGATTTCTTTTCGTTTGTTTTCTTTTTTTTCGTTCTTTCCTTCTTTTTTTTTTTTTTTTTTTTATTTACTTTTTTCCTCTTTCTTTTTTTCTTTACTTTTTTTTTTTCTTTCTTTTTTTCTTCTATACTGGTTTTTCCTTCTTCTTTTTTCTTTTTCTTTTCTTTTCTTTTCTTTTTTTTTTTTTTCCAAGCAATTCCCACGTCGTGTTATCATCACGTCATTTAATGTGTTACATAATTCACTACAATTAAACGACATATAAGCATACCTTCTTAGCAGATATATAACAGTATATATATGTTGCCATTCTAAAGTGCCTAATTCAATATATTTCTTTTTCTAGTTTTTATACCTTGATTTGAATGAAAATAAAAAAATAGGAAAGAAATAAAGAAGAAAAGAAAAGAAGAAGTTTACTGGAACAACAAATGAAAGAGAAAAGGAAAAAAAAAAAAAAGAAAACAAAAAAGTAGTATAATTTTTTTTTTTATAATTTAACACATCTTATCCTACTTATCTCGTGCAGCTTGCCTTAACTATGCCTTATCTGGATATACATATTTGTAGTTATTTATAAATTTACGTACGTACGTACGTACGTATATACGTAATGTATGTATGTTAGTATGTATGTACATTAGTATGTATGTATGATGTATGTATGTATGTATGCATGTATGTATGTGTGTATGTATGTATGTACAATTTCGAAAAATATCGTATTTCGTCAATATATCTTATTGATATCCTTTTCAGATCGAGAACGTATATATGTCTGTTTGTATGTATTTCTTAAAATATCCAGTGAATCATGATAAATTAAAAAAAAAAAAAAAAAAAAAAAAATATATATATATATATATATATATATATATATATAGTGATTTAGAAAATAAATTTGAATTTTGGTTTAATCGATTTCTAATATATAATATGTACTGTAAAATTTCTTATATATATACACACAAACACACACATCATGTTTATCATTTAAAAATTAAGATTATATCTAAATATCATTCACTTCTTCACAAGTAATGCGACAAATATTTTTTAATAATCTAATATTTTATATATATATATATATATATATATATATATATATATATATATATACATATATATATATATATGCATACACTATTGTCTTTTTTCTTATATATTAATATACTATATTATATTATTTAGATCTATATTGTATGATTCATTAGAAAATTTATGTATAACATGTAAATTTCTTTTTATTTTTTATATTAAGAAAAAGATAATAGGAGATCTTGTAAAACAAATGGTATTACTTTTATCTAAAGATTTCTTAATTAAGTATTTAATAAATATATAATGAAATAATAATGGAAATGTTACAGAAAATATCCAACATTTCCATTATTTTCTTATGGTTTTTTTTATTTTTAAATACATATACATATGTGTATATGTGTCGTACGATGAACGTATGTATATATATATATATATATGTAAGAGCATAACAAAAGACGTGTCTCTCACCGAGGACAAAATGAATTTATAGTTGTATGGATTGCTCTTCTTCTTGACATCCGTGAATGTATGAGTATTATTTACATATATATGTAAATAAAGTCACACAATAATGCGTTTGTGTGCGCGGAGCTATTTGAGAAACGTAAAAAGAAAAAGAAAATAGGAATACAGGCAGATTTTTAAAGTATATTATCAATTATGTTTCGTTAAGTTCGATTGGAATATTGACACACGCCTGATTTATGTCACTTTTGTAATTTGTATTACTGGGTCGTTTTTGTTTAATTATCCTTATATTCTGTGATAAAATTTAAAAAAAGAATGAAAAAGAAAGAAAGAAAGAAAGAAAGAAAAGAATGATACGAAATGTCTTTTTACAATTGATTTGTTGTCATTATTGATTATATTAGAAAATTTAAATAGATTTCCATACTATAGCATTAAAATCTAATGGATTCTCTATGAATCTAAAAAATTTATTTGTACGATAATTTATTTGTATTATAATTGTGTCCCAATAAGATTTTCGAGAGGTATGAAATAAAAGGAATAATAACTGAATGATCCTTTTCTAAGTCAACAAGTACGCATATACACATATATTTATTATTATTATTATTAATATTATTATTATTATTATTATTATTATTATTATTATTATTATTATTATTATTATTATTATTGTCATTCGATGTTAATAAAAACTAATGGAGAATTAATTATTCAAGTTTCCCGCTTTTTCAATATAAACAAAAAACAAATGTAATGATATAGAACGACCAATAGAAAGAGTTTAATGAATCAATGGAAAGGTTAGGTTAAAACATTTGAAAGTGTTGAACGATTCCCTGGAGATTTTTATGCATGAAATGAAGATATACATTGTGTAAATAGATCTATCGTGATATAAGTGAACATAAATAAAAGAGAGAGAGAAAGAGAGAGAGAGAGATAAAAAAAGAGACAAAGAAAAATTCGCAACTCGTTAAGAATAAAAAGAATAAATTTACTTGGAATTCAATGTTTATTTATTTATCATTGTGACGCTTGCTTTGACAGTTACACACAAGTATAGAACCCGACAAATAATTTTGTGGTCGTTCAATTTCCGTTAACAAGATTATATCGTAAAATACATGCGATATGGATTTTTTACCGTATGTATGCACACTTTATATTTATCAAATTTAATTCTTCAAAAATTTACACGAAATATTCATTACGATATATAATCTAACCTAAATTTTATGTAACTAAATTAACAGAATGTGCGGGAATATACGATTAATGTGATTATTTTTCTTGAAATTATTATCATTATTTTCATGGATTCTATTAATTGAATTTTACAGAAGTCGTTTAAATATTTATAACATTTTTTTTTTTTTTTATTCAATTTGATCGTTTATTAATACAATTGAATATTATTTAATTGAATAATAGATAAATACTGATATATCTTATTTATGATTTCATTTTTGTCGTTTATTCTATTATGCTAAAATATTATTTAATGTTAATAATAATAGAACAACTTCATCATTATTTTGGAAAACGGTGAGATTGGAAACGTTCAAAGATTGGCCTTATCAATCTTCCGAAGATACTTGTAGTCCAGAACGTATGGCTTCTGCTGGTTTCTTTTCCAAAGCAACAAAGGAAGAACCAGATTTAGTAGAATGTTTTATTTGTTCTAAGCAACTTGATGGCTGGGAACCTACCGATGATCCATGGTTTGTATTTTATTGATAATATGCTTTTGTTAATGTTATTCATCTTTTTATCATCATTTATGGATTTTAGGAAAGAACATGAAAATCATCAACCCTCGTGTGCATTTGTAAAACTACAAAAACAAGACGAATGCCTATGGACCGTTTATGAATTATTCGAATTAATAAAAGCATATAATTTAAAGGAATGCGTAAGTTTAAATATATTTTTTCAATGTGTATTATAAATGAAAATGTATTGTGATAGATATTTCTAATGATAAATAATACACAGAAATAATTTTTTGTTTTTATCTAACAAATAGTATAGATGAATTTTATTAATTGTAAATATTCTTATTAAGTAAAAATTTTTTTTTTTTAGGAATGTGAATTAGAAAACGCCAAAACTAAAGTAAAAAATGAGGCAGCTAAACTTGCTGAGGAAATACCATTATTGTTTAAAAGTATAAGAAAAGGTAAAAGAGGAGGAAGTAAAGTTGATGGTGATTAAGCATATGACATTGTTTTTTTTCTCTTTTATATAAAATTTAAATTATATATTTTCTTTATAATAAAATGTATTAATATATGTATATATATATATATATATATTTTTTTTTTTTTTTAATCTAATACTAATAACACATCTGTAGGAAGTTAATATATCTTATATTTTTATGATTAAGAAAATAGAAAGATTCAACGTGGTCTGATTTTTATGTATTCACGTGGATCGAAGTAACGTGGATATATAACTACGTTAGAGACATAAATTTCAGAAACATCTGTATATGTATTACGTATCGCGATTTCTTCGTCAGAAATTAATTAATATTTTATAACATATTAACTTTATCCTGTGAAATATCGAGAAAAGTATTTTTTTTTCTTTTTTTTTTTTTTTTTTTTTTTAATAAATATTAACTGATATTTATTATCTTTTGGTAGATATAATTATATACTTACGACATAATCCCGATACATAAATGAAAACGATAGATTACCTCATCTTTATGTACTGTAATCTTTCGAGTAGTTGTTTGTTACATTACCAAATCTTTTCATTGTTTCCGATTACATTGTAGTTGTTATCTGAAAGAGAAAGAGAGAGAGAGAGAGAGAGAGAGAGAGAGAGAGAGAGAGAGAGAGAGAGAGAGAGAGAGAGAGAGAGAGAGAGAGAAAGAGAGAGAGAGAGAGAGAGAGAGAGAGAGAGAGAGAAATAGCTTATGGTTATTACAAAATGTATGTTTCCTCTTTACTATATACATAAAAATTTATATTTAATAGCATATTAACACAAGTGAAACTTATCTTGCTTTAGGGTATGCATCGCTGACGAAGCGGTCAGCGAACGTTTTTCTTAGAAAGCTCATAAACGATTATGCATCTTGGTTGATAGTCCAAACGAACCTTTCCCGTATTATTCGTTTGTTTCTTTTGTCATGTTCGTGTCGCGAATCAAGCATTCACTTTGATGAATCTTTAAGGAAAGTTTCTACATTTTATTTTCTATTCTATCCTTCGGTAAATGTGTGTGACAAGCATAACATTCCTCGATGAAATCAATTTGTTTTGTCGGCGAACGCTTCGATTGGTCATCGATCAACAATATTTTTATTTTGATCTTTAATTTTTTCCTTTTTTTGATTTCTTTTTTTTTTCTTTCTTTCTTTTTTTACTTTTTTTTTTTTTTTTTTTCGGACGATCGATTCGCAGATACATATATCTTATTATTCCTCATGCACGAATAGTTAATTTTTCGGGCCATTACACAATAATTGTATATATATATATATATACATGATAAGAGGATGTAAAATGGTAATTTTTTAAGGTACTTTAAAATACATTTATATTGTCATGTAATACGAATACGGAATTCGTAAGGCGTGTTTCGTTTACATTAATCGA
>NC_060960.1:9312618-9345118 GCF_910589235.1 Vespa crabro | reverse complement strand
AGAGAGAGAGAGAGAGAGAGAGAGGAGAGAGAGAGAGAAAAAGATTTCACTGAGTTGAAAACATTTCTTTTTCTTTTCTTTTCATTTTTTGTTCCTTTCTCTTCGTTCCCTCCATACATACATGCATGCATGCATACATACTCACATAAATATCATCATCATCATCATCGTTGTCATTATAATCATTTCTCTTATTCCTTAATCCTATAAAATCTTTTTCTTCTATTTTCGATTGTTTCGATCGCTATCTGATCTGATCTGATCGAATACTTCTCAGTTTCATCGTCGTCTAAATCGTTTAACTTAGGTACTGGTTGTATATAGAAAAAGAGTATGGGCTCGCCTTATCGCTGCGCTCGTATGTTTCTCCTCTCTCTTTCTTGCTTCGCGCGCTTAACGGCTACCATTTATAAAGCGAATTTGTGCTGGATACCGATTCAGTCGATCGAAAGGCGCGTACGAGGGTCGATCGACCCTAATCGGACGAGTAACCAGCCACCTGTCTAATCATTTTTCCTCGAGATTCTCTTTCTCTTTCTCTTTTCTTTTCTTTTCTTTTCATTTCTTTTTCTCGTTTGTGTACATTTTTTTTTTCCTTTTCTTTTTCTCTTCCTCTTTTCTCTCTCTCTCTCTCTCTCTCTCTCTCTTTTTCTCTCTCTGTCTCTCTCTCGTCAAATGAAATTCTTTACTGACGCTTATATCTAGAAAGTATATTGCTAATGTAAAGGATCAAAGAGGATATTGAATAATTAATTTGTCGTGACGTGAAGAAAAGTAGCAGGGTGGTTGGTGCTCATCATATATATATATATATAAATATATATATATATATATATATGTATATATATATTTCTCTCTTACTCTTCGTAACGTAGAGAAAGAGAAAGAACGAATAAAAAGGAAAAATCGTCGTCGGTTGACTCGAATCTGGAACGATAATATCAAGATGCTGTCCGCTTGGAAAGTGTGCTGTAAGTTATAATATCAAGAGGCTTGTTCTTTTCTTTTTGCTTTTTTTTTTTTCTTTTTTTCTATTTTCTTTTTTCTTTTTTTTCACACGCATGCGCAGGCGCACACGCACACGACGCATGAATCTTCTTTCTTTTCTTTTTTTTTTTTTTTTTGTTTTGTTTTGTTTTCAAATCTTTCAAGGAAACTGGACATGCTTCGTCGCCGTTGTTTCCTTTCGCGTAGTCACGAAACTTTAACTGGCTAATCATAAGATATAATGCCTATATACACGTTCGTTAATACACATTAAACACGTATATACAGATGATATGCGGATTTTTCTCGGTATAATTTTTTTTTTGTTTTCTTTTCCTTTTTTCTTTTTTTTTTTTTTTTTTTTTTTAAGTCTTCCTTTAATACTCCAAATACGTCAATTACAAAAGTTGTATTCATTTAATTTATTGTTTAAAATCTTTTTTTATTCCCTTCCTATCTCTCTCTCTCTCTCTCTTTTTTGTTTGATATTTTTAATTTTATAAATATTATATATTGAAAATCACGGTATATATACAACGAGTGTGTTGAAATTTAATCGAATAAAGAATAAGGTAAATGGTACAAGTTGGTAGCATTTGTCATTGATAAAGACAAGACTTCTTTTCTGTTTATCGATAGCACTTGGGGTTGATCTAACAATGTCATAACTTTTCGAGAAATACGATAGTCCAAAGATCTTCGAAGTCATGAAGGACAAGCGATAAGAAATGGATTTTTGCTCCTCTCAATAGAATCGAGAACAAATTATAACATTTTTTTTTATATACATACATACATACATACATAAAATATTTTTTTTTATCTCTTCCTGTTATTCTTAATCAAGGTAGTATTCATGTTTCTCTCTCTCTCTCTCTCTCTCTCTCTCTCTCTCTCTCTCTCTTTCTCCATACTAATCAAGACTTTTGCATTATTAAGTTGATCATATGCAACCAATAAAAATGATTTTTCTCCTTCTTCGTTTTTTTTCTCTTTTTTTTTTTTTCAAACGATCAATATCGTTGTTGTTCGATCGTTTCAAATGAACTTCCCATGGAATTCGTACGAATTTTTACGAACGACAAATAAAAGAAATTTTACAATACAAATACATCGATCATATATACATATATGTCATTTGTATTAAACATAATTCGATAAAATATTTTTGATCTGCGTTAGATTAATAAAAATTTCATCATATAACATGAAAAATAAGTTTAACGATCGTTTCGAAAGGATTAATTAAGGAATGATAATCAAATGAGAATAATTCGAGGGAGAAAGATCATTTTGGTAAATAATGAAACTGTTTCCTCGTAATACTTGGTAATCCAACTGACGTGATCAATTTATTAAAAATGCTTATGAGTGTGTATTGAGGAAAGGGGGAAAAAAATGGAAAAAGAAAAAAATTAAAAGAAACAAAAAAAGAAAAAATGACAAAACAAAAAAAAGTAACGACGTCGTGTGAAAATAAAACTATGCGATATGTAAAGTAAGTACTTGTATATATGCGTGAAGCCTCTTATGTTATATGTATGTATATATATATATATATATATGTGTGTGTGTGTGTGTGTGTGTGTGTTTGTGTGTGTAAACTCACGACTCCTTTGGAATTTTGTGAACGTCCAACAAACGAACGAACGTACGAACGAACGAACGAACGAACGAACGAACGTGACTTCTCGTCTTTGAAAGCTCGCGGCAAGTTTTACGTAAACGTTGAAATCGATCAACTCGATTAGCCTGTTCGATAATAATGCACGAAGGCGCAGTTTCCTATAATTGTGAACGATAATTGAAACTAGAGGAATAAGGACAAAAGTAAAAGCACATGTAATCGGATTTGGTTGAATCTATCAATGATAATTGTTTCGAGAGAATAACACAGAAGACACACGATGGTATTTGTATTATTTAAAAAATGTCTGATAATAGTCTTATAAAACTAAGTCAGAAAAATGATTACGAAGACGATGATTCTTCTTTTCTCTCTCTCTCTCTCTCTCTCTCTCTCTCTCTCTCTCTCTTCTTCTTTTTTTGTCTTCTTTGTCGTTTTTTTCGTTTACGTAATTGCGATAAAGGAAATTACATTAATCTGTTTTAATAACTATGCGTTATAAATACTTCATTTATTATATTATTCGAGTTGCAATTAAAAAAATTAACAAACTCGTGATAAATTTTCAACGTCGATTTTATTTTCGTTTTCTCTCTTTATTCCTTCTTGCTCGTTTATTATAGTAATCGTTTGTTAAAGACGGAAATCGTTGTTCTTTGTGACAGAAGATTACAGGAATTAAGTTTCTCGCGTTCGAATGATTTGTTCTCTTTTCGTTATCTTGTCTCGTCTCGTTACTCTCTCTCTCTCTCTCTCTCTCTCTCTCTCTCTCTCTCTCTCTCTCTCTCTCTCTCTCTCTCTTTCTAGCGAATCAATTTTTTTCAATTTGTATAGAATTTGTGTACAAACAACGATACGAGTATATTTCGATTTCTCATGTATATTTTGGAATTCCCTTCTTCTGTGTGATAAGATAAAACAATCGTTAATGTATCTTTCCATGTACATAGGTATATTTATATAAATGTATAAGAAAAGAAAAAGAAAAAGAAGAAGAAGAAGAAGAAGAAGATGAAGAAGAAGATGAAGAAGGGGAGAAAAAAAAAAAAGAAAAAGATTTAAAAGTATATAATAAGTCGTAAATTCATTTACATTTATTATCCTCGCATCTTCTTTACCTTTTATTATAATAATATATTTAATTCGCGCGGGATTGTTTCTGTCATATAAATCATTGGAATGTGAATAAATGAAAAAAAAAAAGAAAAAAGAAAGAAGAAAAAAAGAAAAAAAAAGAAAAAGATATTATAATATTTACGTTGGACATTAAATGAATTTAATTAGATTGTACGAACAGACAGATCGACAGATCGACCGATCGACCGATCGATCGATCGATCAATCGATCGATCAATCTTTTGATCACAATCGATACTTGAAATATATAAGAGGATTAATTCGTAGTTATCGATCGTGACGATCGTTCATCGAAAAAATCCAAAGAAGACAAAACTCTTTTTTAATATCTTTCCTCTCTCTCTTCCTTAACCATTGCGAGTGTAACTTCTCTTTTTTCTTTTTTTTTTTTTCTTCTTTTTCTTTTTTCTAACCTTTTTTTCATTAAATAATATATTTATTGTTTCGTCTTCGCAAATTATACGTTAACGTCGGCACGGTTATCGTTTCGTGTTAAGAGGAAGTGTTTTATCATAATCTGCATATCTGTATTAGTTTCTTCGCTTAATTAATTGAATCGTTATTTAATGATCACGTGCGAACGTGATTTTATGCGAATTTATAGTATATTAAGCAATAAAAGAAGAGAGAGGAAGAGAGAGAGAGAGAGAGAGAGAGAGAGAGAGAGAGAGGGGGGAGGAGCTAGAAGTCGAAGGAAAAATAATAACGGAAAAAATATAATCAAAAAAAAAAAGAAAAAGAAAAAAAGAAAAAGAAAAAGAATATAAATCAGAAATACATGAGAATAAGATAATAAAAGTTACGTACCATCGATAAGTATCTACTTCTAATTAAAACTAAAAAGAATCGGAGAATTACTTGAACACGGATAGACAGGAGACTAAGGAGAGAGAGAGAGAGAGAGAGAGAGAGAGAGAGAGAGAGAGAGAGAGAGAGAGAGAGAGAGAGAAATATGTGTCATTTGAATGAACGAATCGACATTGCCGATCATCAATGGAAAATGGAAAATGGACTAGAAACCTTCCTCATTGCGTTTAATTTCTTTCATTTCCTAATCGAGAGGAACTATCAAAGTGGAGCATAGAAAATAAGCGATTTCTAAACGTGCAACTCGTAATAGAACGATTCACATATACATTCATATATACATACATACATATATATATATATATATATATATATATATATATGTACATACATACATACACACACATACATACAATAATTTCCTCCTTTCGAGCGTGTAAAAAGAGAATTGACTTGGACGATCACGACTACGACTATACGACTACGACTATACGACTATGCGACTATACGACTACGACTATATGACTATACAACTATGGTTAAGATTTCTTAGCAAATTTTTACGACTTTACAATTCGTTTCGTTTTACATATGTAAACAAAATTCTATATATAATATATACATCTATGTATGTAAGTACATAGACCTATGATATCCGTACATTTGTCATTCACAAGGAGAACTCTTTCAAATATGTATATACATTATACATAAAGAAAGAAAGAAAGAGAGAGAGAGAGAGAGAGAGAGAGAGAGAGAGAGAGAGAGAGAGAGAGAGAGTGAGAAACGAACCTTGATAATATGTATGCGTCCATGAAAACGACAAAGCACCCACTAATTTGCTATGTTGTGATTTTTATGCGCGCGAGAATGAAAGAGAAACGAATCGTTGTTATTGTTAGCGATCGGTTTAATACTATCATAGTAATCATAATTCAAGAAACGTAACGAGAACTTATATAATCGTTTCATATTAAATTTATTACGTTTGCATTTGTGCCTTGCTCAATTATGTTTTGACAAGAATTTTTTCTATCTCTCTCTCTATCTCTCTCTCTCTCTCTCTCTCTCTCTCTCTCTCTCTCTCTCTCTTTTTATATATCTTTCTCGTTTCTTTTTCTCTATCTTTATGTCTCTATGCCTCTTGTAAAGAATGAGCGATGTCTTGCATATCGTGATCGTCGAGCATCGTACGAAATGCCTTTCCACTTGAGAAAAAGAGAGAGGGAAATTGTCGATGTAAAAAAAAAGCGTTACGTGTCTGAACTTTTCGAATTCCACAGTGATTTGTTTTGTTCTTTCATTTCATCTTTCTTTTTTCCTTTTCCCTCTCACCTTTTCTTTTTTCTTTCCTTTTTTCTGTCCTTTTTTCCTTCTTCTTCTTCTTCTTCCTTTTTTTCTTTTTTTCTTTTTTTTTTTCAAAGGATGAAATCAAATATTATAATATGAATGGCAAATACATATATCTTTCCTCTCTCTCTCTCTCTCTCTCTCTCTCTCTCTCTCTCTCTCTCTCTCTCTCCCTCTCTCTCTCGGTTTTTCTTTATATTTGCAATGTTTTTTTTGTTCTTTTTTCTCTTTTTTTTTTTTTTTCTTCATTAGCTCCTTACAAAATTCCTCGCAATTTACATCATCCATATTATTGTCTTAACTAAATCATGATCATTAATTTAACGATCATCGTCTCGTTTAATTAAATGAAAATAATCTACATCTTTATCATACGAGATCTAGTATAAACTGTATCACAATACGATTATTTATCAATCGTCAGATCCTTGGTATTGAACGGATTAATTATATAATTCATTAAATATAATGGAAGTAATTTTACGACGATTTCGCGTGTCATTCGTTATAAAACGATGGGATTACGATGAGATACGAGAGATTACGAAGAATTTCTGGTGTCAAAGTGAACATCCACTTGGAATATATTAATCGATAAAAAATTTTTTTATTATAGGAAAGAAACTTTAAGACAAAAATAAATAAATAAATAAATAAATAAATAAATAAATAAATAAATAAATAAATAAATAAAAGAAAAGAAAATTTGTTACCTAGTTATAACGAGAGTTGTCGTTATTGCGAAAGTTGAGAACCACTGTTCTAACAGATAGAATTCTTGGTCGGTCAGAGAATGGGATTGTTTGTTCTTTTCCTTTTTTTTTTCCTCTTCCTTTTTTTTCTTTTTCCTTTTTTTTCTTTTTCCTTTTTTTTTCTTTTTTTTTTTTTTTAATTTTAATTAATAATAATCGATACTCCGGAGAAAATTAACGAAGGTTGAATTTTATAATTACTTTCGATTCTTGGTCCCTTTCTCTTTATTAGTATCTATCGATAATTTTGCCCTCTCTCTCTCTCTCTCTCTCGCATCCATTCTATTCTGATAAAATCTAACGTAAGATCCAACGATTGCTAATTGCAATTCTCTTGGCGCAGAGTTTACCTCGACCTCGACTCGACCCTCGTTCTCGAGTTCCTGCTTTCCTTTCGACGTAACGATCGACTTTGTCGCGAGGAGCACGTAAATGCATGGTGTACAAGACCTTCTATCGATCTCCTCTCTCTTTTTCTCTATTTTTCTCTTCTTTCTCTCTCTCTCTCTCTCTCTCTCTCTCTCTCTGTCGTAGATCGTGCTTTCGACTGGAACGGAAGTTTGTCGATCGTGATCGACATGCCATCGTCGTATCAGGGTAAACGTACTCCCAAGGGTCATGTCCTTCGAATTTTGATGCCTCTCTTGGTACCACGATTTGACCTCGGCTTTCGATATTCTATGTTTATGATGTGAATCATTGTTTCTCTATCTCTCTCTCTCTCTCTCTCTCTCTCTATCGTTATTCTTAATAACAGAATGCTGAATTAATCTTTAATAATTGCATATTAATATTTGCATTCGCAAGTTTACAAACAATAATTATTAATCTTAATTAATTATATACCATGAAATTATCTAGTATATCGGTATTAGAAATCTTGATGCCGTTTAAATGTCTAATTGGTATAATAAGGAAGACGGAAATAAATTTTTAAATAGATGTCGAGGATTTTTCGTTCTACTACCGTGTATACTACCTCTTATATCATGGTCGATCATTCCGCAAAGAAAAAGAAAAAAAAAAAAGAAGAAGAAGGGGAAGTAAAAAAAATCAGAGAAAAAGAATAAATATATAGAAAAAAAAAAAAAAAAAAAGAAAAAAGATCTTAGAAAAGTCTCGATCACCAATTTATTTTATTCGTATACCATATACATGTATGTATGTATGTACGTATTCTATGTTTGTTATGTTAACCAAAACGATAGAAGGCAACGGTGAATGCAATCGTTTGGAATTCTATGATCGAACGTTCACGTCTCTAGCGATATGTAGAATTCAAGTCACTAGATCGTTCGATAGTTCGATTCTAAACACATCGAACGTGTTACCGGTTTTGTTTTAGGTGCGGGAGTACCGCAACGTTTGGTATTCGCCGTGATGGGCTTTTTTGCGATCTTCAATGCCTACGTCATGAGAGTATGCCTGTCGATAGCCTTGACGCAAATGGTCATACCTAGTAATAAAACAACAAATGTAACCTCGCTCGACAATACTTGTCCTGTTTTTCAAGAAGATCATCCAGTCGAGCAGAAACAATCTGGCACTTACGATTGGAGTGTAGGACAACAGGTGAGGGGAAAAAAAAAGGCAATTGACCGATCAAGAACGTTATAATAATATAATGTTTTCCTTCATAATTTCCTATGATACGAATACAAATTGAAATAATTATATATACTATTTTAAAGTTCTATATGCGATATGTGCAATTATGACACATACATTTAATCAAATCTTATTTGTTTTCATTTAAACTCTTTCACTCTTTTTATCTCTTTTTTTTAAACTAACACGTGTACTGATGTTTTTCTTTTTCTTTTTTTTTTTTTTTTTTTCTGTTTCTCTCGCTATTTCAGAGCACGATATTGTCGGCGTTCTATTGGGGATACATAATAACTCATCTGCCAGGAGGTCTTTTGGCTGAAAGATTCGGTGGAAAGTACTCGCTCGGTTTAGGAATTCTTTCTACCGCAGTGACAACACTTTTAACACCGGTTGCAGTAAAATGGGGCGGAGCTACTGCACTTATCGTTCTACGTTTCTTGATGGGTTTAGGCGAGGGTACGACATTTCCTGCATTGAATTCGATGTTAGCGCAATGGACACCTCCGGAAGAGAGATCGAAACTTGGCTCGTTGGTATTCGCTGGTGCTTTACTCGGCACAGTTTTCGGTACTTCCGTTTCCGGTGTGATCCTTCAAGATTCACCGATAGGTTGGGCTGCAGTTTTTTATGTTTTCGGTGCGATAGGTATATTATGGTTCATTATGTGGATCATATTATGTTATAACAATCCGGACGAGCATCCGTTCATATCAGAGCGCGAATTGAAATATTTGCACGACCGAATGAGCGCTCATACACATAAGAAACCGCCATTGGTACCATGGCGACACATGTTTACGTCAGTACCATTTTGGGCTTTGGTAGCCGCTCAAGTTGGTCACGATTGGGGCTTCTTCACGATGGTCACTGATCTCCCAACGTACATGAACAACGTAATGAAGTTCTCAATCAAGAACAACGGATATTTGTCTTCTCTTCCATATCTTTGCATGTGGATATCTAGTTTAATATCATCCTGGTTGGCCGACAAGATGATTACAAGTGGATTTATGTCGCGTACGAATGTACGAAAACTCGGGACAACGATAGCTTCCATTGGGCCTGGTGCTTTCTTAGTTGGGGCATCCTATGGCGAATGTGACAGGACCATTGTCGTTGTTATGTTTACCATTGGAATGACTCTGATGGGTATGTACGGATTGTATTTATTTATTTTTGTAAAATGGAATGTAAGGGAAGAGGGTGATAAAAGAAAAGAAACAATAGAAAAGATAAAAACAAAATGAATTATTTTCTTTCAACAGGTACTTTCTATCCCGGCATGAAGGTAAATGGACTTGATCTCAGTCCAAATTATTCTGGCTCGCTGATGGCTGTGGTAAATGGAATAGGTGCTTTAAGTGGTATCCTTACACCTTACATCGTAAGAGCACTTACGCCGAATGAATTGATGACTGAGTGGAGACTCGTATTTTGGGTCGTATTCGCTGTTTTCGTTGTTACCAATTTAATTTTCATATTTTACGCGAGCGGAGAGGTTCAATATTGGAACGATCCTGAATTCGTCAGAAGAGATAGAGAGGAGAGGCGGCGTAAAAACGATATTGAGAAACAAGAGAAAGCAGGAAAGATATCGTCGTAATTATAAAGCGATGAGTGATGATTCTTCGTCGAAATGATTTCACTCTTTTGTTTTCTTTTATTTTTCTTTTCTATTTTTTTTTTCTTTTTTTATTTTTCTTTTTCGTCATTTTAACTAACAAAAACAATTGGATCTCTTTGTTTTTCTAATCGTGCGATCATACTCTACTTCAAGTACTCTCTCTCTCTCTTTCTTTTTCTCTCTCTCTCTCTCTCTCTCTCTCTCTGTTTGTATCTCTTTCTCTCTCTTTCTTCTTGTTCGAAATGACAAACGTCAATCAAATCGATCGATTTTAGATTTAAATTGATTTGAGTACTTTCGATTAAAACCGAACTGATACACAGTTCTTTTATATAATCTAAATTCCTTTTATAACAATCGACTATTTGAACTTTCATTAAAATTTCGATAAGTTTCTTGATATCGTGCAAATATCTTAGAAATTTTTATTTGCAAAAAATATTTTACATCGATTTCAATTGAAAAATTTCGTTTCGAAGAAGTTAGCGTTCGTAAGAACGAACTCGTTTAAAAGAAGGAAAGAAAGAAAAGAAAAAAAAAAATTTAATATTCTTCTTATCGAGAGTCCAAAAAATGGAGATTGATAACACGACAATGGGTGCTATTGAGAACGTTGAAATTTTCTTTTTTCTTTTTTTTTCTTTTCTTTTTCTTTTTTCTTTTCTTTTCTTTCTTTCCCCGCCCCCTCCCCCATCACCCCATCGAACAACAGACATACACTTTCAGCGGCGCTCAATACGATAATGTTATTCGCTTGCGTGTGAGATAATCATTAATTAATTATTAATTAATTCTGACGAACGATCTTACGAAAAAAAAAAAAAAAGAAAAGATCGGCATATTATGCGTAATTTTATTAGATTAGTATATATCAATTACGAATAAATATTATACATTTGAATAACGCCGTAAAAAAATATTGTGCAATGGTAGATGCATTAAGATGGATGTTAATTCGTACCGAGTTATTATCTTATACACACGGTTACTGGGGTAATGTCGATTCGAATTCTATATGCGTCGTAATCCATGTAATAACATGCTTTCACTACGTTGTGTTACGTGTTTCGCGCTTTGCTGCCTTTCATTGCTCCTTCGAAATAGTCCCGCCGCAAATTGCATTACCCAATACGATGGATTAGCAATGCAGAAAACTCGAGCTGCGAAATAAAAAGAACATTGGATTTCGGCGATATTCGAAATACCTTAAGAATGTATTTTGTATGTAGAAATTATTTAATGTATATGCATATATATATATATATATATATATATATATATATATATGCGTATGTATGTGTATAAATCACGGAAAAGTGTAAATAATACATAAAACCTTGTACTTTTCCGAGACTTGTAAATAAAACACGCATGGTGATATTTTGTATAAGGCATCGAGTTGGGAGATTTCTCAAGAAGAAAAAAATAAATAAAAAAAAAAAAAAAAAAAAAATAACAACAATAAAATACTTAAATCAATTCGTTAATTTGTATTATCATAAACATTCGATTGTTCTTTGTTCTCCTTCGTTTTTTTTTTCTCTTCATATGAATAAAAGTATAATGTGGTTTACGATTTATTACGTAATTTATAAAATTCCTTTATTAGATAGTACTTTAAATCCAATGATATTTTAAATTGATAAGCTCTTAGATCACTCAGAGATAAAATCTAAATTGATTATACATATAATAATATTTAAACAATATATATCAAGTGGTCAATGTCTTATGATTTTATAAACGTAAGTACTTTTAAAATATATCGTCTTAAGTGACAGACAATATCTGATAAGAATATGTTGCAGAGTAATAAAATTAATAGATTTAGAATGTAATATAAAATTTTCCGTATTCAATATCTTCACAATGTTTATTTTTCAGATATACATTAAAAAAAAAAAAAAAAAAGAAAAAAAACAAACAAAAAGAAAAAAGAGAGAAAAAGAAAAAGGAAAATGATGACTTTACTTTTTGTAGATTGTATTAATCTTTTGATTAATTGAATCGAAACTTCTTATCAAATTCCTGATAACATGGAATATGCTTGATTTTACTTTTTTCTCTCTCATTTTTCTCTGTCAAGTAGTTGTTTCATACTTTATTCTGATAATCATGTCTATTTACATTTGAAACTTTATATAACAATATAAACATGATATTGAATAATCTTCAAAATTACAAGTAGATTTTAGTTTTTATTTTAGCGCGTGCTAATTTACTAGATTAAGAAATATACATTTGGCGCCTTCGTTGACGTCACACAAGAAAACGACGTTGATTGGTTGATTTTAACGTTATCTTGTATATACGTAAACATTTTTATACTGCGAGTTGATTGGTTGACGTCGATAGAACGAACCAATGGCAGACGTTCTTCCAGTGTACATTTAATTCATTTTTTATTTACGTTTGCTTGCTTTATGAATTAATTTACATATATATAGAGAGAGAAAAAAAGAGAAAATATAATTTATTCTCGAAATATTCCGTAAAGAAATAACATTTTGAATATATTTTTATCTCGTAAAATGTAAAGTGATGTAGTAAGCCAATCACGTGTGACTATGTAGGAATACACTGATTGGTTACGTGATTGGTTAATATCAGAAAATGTGAAAATCTTTAAAAACATCGATAGTATTCGATAATAAAAGTTTGTTGGGCGCGATTGCAGTGTTGAAACGATATTTGACTAAAGATATTTCTAAACAACTTCAGACCATTCTTTACCGTTTATTGTATATATGGAGTATGTATGGCATGATTTGATCGTAGGTGTACAGCCTTTTTCGTGATCAGAGTACAGAAGGATCTGCATACAGATATCATCCGTATGATAGAAAGGACAATTAAAAACGTAATAAAATTTAATATATTAAGAAATTCGGAAAGGGAAAAAATATTTATTTTATAAAAATAAAGTTGATCTTTGAAATCAGTGAAAGATGCAGGAATCTCAACCGAAAAAAGGGAAAAAGGGTGAGGAAATATTTGTTAATTATTTTTATATCATTCAATTTTATAACAGACAACGTTTATATTAATCCACATATATATTATTATATAAATCGAATGCTATTTTTCGATCTAACAACTCGTCGTCTGCTTTTCGTTTAACCTCAATTCTGCCGATAACATATGTGCTTCATGTAACCAATATTACGTCTCGATATATTGTATTTACGTAACTTTTCGCAATAATTTATCCATTAGAAATTCAATATAGTATTCTACATTGAAAGAATTGTAATATCGTATTATATATTGTAAATTGTATATTTTGTAATATCTATATTTTCTCTATAACATACGTATGATAGAATAGCAACATATTTCAAATGTAAAGAAATAAATTTTATATAATTTATTATTACAGATATATATATATATATATATATCAAATAATACTTATATTTAATAATTTATCACATATCACAGATAGTTATCTATTAAAAATATGTGTATAAAATAATATTTATATTTTATAATTTATTACATATTATAAGTTATTTAATTATTAATATATATATATATATATATATATATATATATATATATATATATATATATGTTGTCAATTCTGAGTTGAATTTTTTCTTGATATTATCATAAATATTTAAATTTTATATATTGCATGTGCGTATGTTATTATCTTTTTAAAACATTATAAATATATATATATATATATGATTTAACGCTTTACCATTAATTTTTAATGTATAATATTGATATCGTAAGATATGTCGTTTATACATTAAAAAAGATTTTTGTCTGTATGAATAGCAAGAAGAAAGCGTAATGATAGTGACGAGGACATTGAGAAGGTTCTGGCAGAATTAGAATTGGAATATTCCGGTCAAAAAGCATCTGTCAAAGAGGTTAAAGATATAAAGGAAATAAAAGAAATTAAAGATGATAAGGAAGTTAAAGATGATTCGGAACAGAAAATAGATGAGGATAAAAAGAAGAAAGCAAAGAAAGATAAGAAAAAGGATAAAGGTGAAAGTAAGGACATAAAGGAAGAATCAAAAAATGATATTAATAATGAAGCGGCCATTGATGATGCAATTGTTACCGGCGATGACGATATGGAAGGTGGTACTGTAAAAACTGCAGCCCAAAAGAAAAAAGAAAAGAAAGAACGAGAGAAGCAAAAGAAATTGGCCTTAAAAAAAGCAGTGAGTAATAAAAATTGTTCAATGCATTTTTACCTATACGATATTTGATTTAATCTATAAAAAAAAATTTTATTCTAGGAGGCTATTAAGAAAGCCGAAGGCGGAGAGATAACGAAAAAGCCTGAAAGTAATGAAAAACTAAATGAAAAAAATGTGGAAGAGAAAGTATCTAATGTTGCAGAAGCTGAAGGAGATACGGGTGAAGCTGAGGATGGAAAGAAAAAGAAGAAGAAGGGCGCTAAAGAGGATGCTAAAGAAAAAGGTATTTTGACTTATGATAATTAAATAATTTCATGGAATGATATTAAATATGATTTATGCGTATAAACGACATTTCAATGGTAAATCAAAAATTTTGTACATTTATATTACGTAAATAAATTTATGATTTAGCTAAAGGACCCGGTAAGAAGACTATTGCTGCTATGCAAGAGGCTTTAAGAAAATTAAAGGAGGAAGAGGAACGATTAAAACGAGAGGAGGAAGAAAGGATAAGACAAGAAGAATTACGTGAGAAAGCTAGATTAGAACAACTTCAATTGGAACAGGAACGAAAGGAAAGGAAAAAATTGAAGGAAAAGCAAAGGAAAGAAAGATTGAAAGCCGAAGGAAAGCTTTTAACAACGAAACAAAAACAGGACAGAGCTAGAGCTCAAGCTATGATCGATGCTCTTAAAGCTCAAGGTTTAGATTTACCTGATGTGGGAGATAAAAAGCCTAGAGCAGGTATATTTATTAAAATGAATATTTTCCCAATGAACGATTAATAATATATTCGATTTTAATATTCATTTTATTAAGGTACAAGAATAAGACAAAATAAAATAAAGCAACAAGTTAGCGTGGAAGAGAAAGATGATAAAAAATTAGAAGATACAGAAACTGATACGGATCGCGTTCAAGTTGAAATAGTTGATCAAACGCCAAAGGACGTTAGTGATAAAAAGGAAGAGGAAGTAAAGGATTCTTGGGATGCTGAAAGTAGCGGCGATGAACAGGAAGAGGAAGGTAAATATCTTTTTTTTTTCTTTTTTTTCTTTTTTTTCTTTTTTTCTTTTTTTTCTTTTTTTTCTTTTTTATCTTCATCTTTACATTCGATATTATCCCTGTCGTTAGAAATAATATATACATATATATATTAATAAAATAGACAAATCCGATGAAGCATCGAAAACGCCTGAGGAAACTAAGGAAATGATTTTACCCGATCAAGAGAAGTCACATTTGGAAGTAGATTTAGATAAGAAAGAAACGTCAGAAAGTGAATCCGAAAGTGAAAGCGAAAGTGAATCAGAATCTGAAGATGAGAGCGAGGAAGATAGTGGATTGGAAGATAAGCTACCGGATGCGGCACGTAAGAAGGAACGTGCTCAAGAACGTATACAAAATCGTCGAATCGAAGCGGAAAAAAAGAAATCTTTAGATAATTTGAGAGCAGCTGTTGTTTGTGTATTGGGTCATGTAGATACCGGAAAAACAAAGATTCTCGATAAATTAAGGAGAACCAATGTGCAAGACGGCGAGGCAGGTGGTATTACGCAACAAATTGGTGCTACCAATGTGCCCATTGATGCGATACAAGAATCAACGAAACATGTGAAGGGTGTAAGTACGTCGTTACGTACAATTTTTTCTTCTCTCCTTTTCTCTCCCCCCCTCCCCTCCCTTCCCTTCCCTTTTACCTTCTTCTTTTTCCTCTTACCCAAAAGATTATTTCGTAACTAATTGGGAATAACTATTTTTCTTTGTTTTTTTTTTTTTTTCACACAGTTCGCTGATAAAATATTTAAGATACCGGGACTATTGATAATAGATACGCCTGGTCACGAATCCTTCAGTAATCTCAGAAGTCGAGGATCTTCTCTTTGCGATATAGCAATTTTAGTAGTTGATATTATGCACGGTTTGGAACCACAAACGATAGAAAGTATAAATCTATTGAAAGCTAAGAAGTGTCCATTTGTTGTTGCCCTTAATAAGATCGACAGGTAATTAAAAAAAAGAAAAAATTAATCATTTTACTATATCTATTATAATCCTATAATATTGATATTATTAAGCTTTAATATATTTTATTATATATATATATATATATATATATACATATAATATATAGGTTGTATGACTGGCAAACGATGAATCGAAAGGATGTTCAAGATATTATTAAAAGTCAGGCCATTAATACGCAACGAGAATTTGAGAAACGTTCGAAAGACGTTATAGTGCAATTTGCCGAGCAGGGCCTAAACGCGGCGTTATTTTATGAAAATCCAGATCCACGTAGTTACGTGTCATTAGTTCCTACGAGTGCCATAACAGGTACGTGCGATTGAAAAGAACGATATTTAATGGGTAAATCATAATTGAATTCTCAATTTATCGGAGTCTATGAAAATGATGTACATGTACAATTTCTTTTTTTTTCTCTCTCTCTTTCCTTTCTCTCCTTTTTTTTTCTTCTTCTTTTTTTTTTTTTATCTCCTCTCCTTTCTCTTCTTTTTCTTTTTTTTCTCTTTTTTTTCTTTTTCTTTTTCTCTCTCTCTCTCTCTCTCTCTCTTCTATTATTTAGGTGAGGGCATGGGAAACTTGCTAGCATTAATAGTCGATGCTTCCCAGGGCCCGTTAGCTAAGAGACTTATGTACAGCGAAGAGCTTCAAGCTACTGTACTAGAGGTTAAAGCATTACCTGGCTTAGGAACTACGATAGATTGTATTCTAGTCAATGGTATGTTGAAGGAAGGTGATACAATGATAGTCGCGGGAACAGATGGACCTATAGTTACACAAATTCGTTCACTTCTTATGCCGCAACCGTTAAAAGAATTGAGAGTAAAGGTTAGTCGTTTAATTAATACCATTATACAATTATAATAATTAAAATAATTTTTATTAATCATACGTGTTCGCCGTTCTCTCATTCATTAGAATGCATATATCGAGCATCGCGAAGTTATGGCTGCGCAAGGTGTCAAGATAGCTGCGAAGGATTTAGAAAAAGCTATCGCAGGTATATTTCAAACGTTAATTATTATTATTATTATTATTATTATTATTATAAAAATGAAATTGATCAAGAATTAATAATATCGTTCTTCCTTTGTATATCTTCCCTTATTTAGGATTGAATCTTCAAGTCGCACAAAAACCAGACGAGGTCGATGTCCTTAAAGAAGAAATATCTAAAGAACTCAGCAGTGCTCTTGGAAATATAAGACTTGCCGAAAGGGGTGTATACGTCCAAGCGTCAACATTGGGTGCCCTGGAAGCATTGTTAGATTTCCTTAGGAGCAGCAAAATTCCGGTAAGTATATTAAAAAGTTTAGGAAAAAAAAATGTATATATATATATATATGAATATATACATATATATGAGCTGTTGATTTTGAAAGTGGGGCAAGTTTATTTTGTGAAAAAAATAGTTAAAGCTAATTCTTACAAATTAACAAAATTTTATATATATATATATATATATATATATATATATATATATTATATTTTATATTTTATATTTTATATATTATGTATATATATATATGGGATCTCTACCGTATCCTATGTTCGTCGATGAATGAACTTTTATGTATCTTAAAAAATGAACTAGATGTCGCCGCGTGTCATTTTTTCTTTCCTTTTTTTCTTTAACCTCTTTTTTTTTTATCTTTTGCTTCAAGCTTAAATCTTTCACTAGATGTCGCGATCGGTCGTAAAAGACGACGAACGTGTTCGTCGCGTTAAAACGTAAAACCGAACGAAAAATTTATCAATTTAATATTTTCGAAAAATCGTCACATATTTAAAAAAAAAAAAAAAAAAAGAAAGAAAAAAGAAAAAAAAAGAGAAGAAAAAAATGGCATAGGTAGAAAAGAAAATGAACGATCATAAGCAAAGAGCTATGTACTCATTCATAGGAATTTTTATCTCCCTCGTATACCTATTATTATTAATTCGAAATATTAATGTATAAAATATAATGCATCAAATTTCAACTTGTATTTTACGACGTCGAGTTATTCTCAAAAAAAGAAAAAAAAACTATCGTTAAAGTTTTCTTTTTTCCCTCTCTCTCTCTCTCTCTCTCTTTTTTTTATTTCTTTCCTTTTTTTTTTTTTTTCTTTTTTCCCGTCATCTAAATAATCACACGCCAAAGAACGAACGAACGATTAACGATAATAAAACAATTTGAAAAGATAAAACTTTCGATCTTTTTCAACGTACATGTACGTACATGTGAACAACGACGCAACCTGTTCTTCTTAACGCGTTTAGCTTTGTCGTTATTGGAATTGGTTCTTTTTGCAAAATTTTATAATCGCAAAAACCGTACATAGTGTCTCGCAAGCGGTCGATGTATTACGAAATGGTCGAGAAAAGGATATAAGGTACAATGGTAGATGTAAGAAAGAGAGAGAGAGAGAGAGAGAGAGAGAGAGAGAGAGAGAGAGAGAGAGGTAGAGGTAGAGAGTAAAGTAGCAAGAAAGAGAGGGAAAGAGAAAGAAAAATAAAGAGGGAAGGAAGGCAGGCAGCCAGGCAGCCAGGGCTAGTCGTACACACGCATCGCAAACGAACGCGTGTTCGTCGTCGCTCAAGGCAGGAGAGGAGTGATAGAAAGAGAGAGAGAGAGAGAGAGAGAGAGAGAGAGAGAGAGAGGCAAGAACAGGAGGGTATATACAGAGAGAGGGAGAGAGAGAGAGAGCAGCAACGAACCACTTCCTTCTTAACAGTTTAGCAGGATACGGCTCATTGGTCGCACACGGTGCTTGTAGTCGTGATCCATCGTGCTATCAGCCGTGCGGTACATCCGTGGGCACGCCTCGTAGTCTTCTACAGGGTGTCTTAATTGCGCATTCACCGCCATGCGAGAAAAAGAGAGAGAGAGAGAGAGAGAGGGTGAAGGGGGAAAGGGAGGGAAAGAGAGAGAGAGAGAGAGAGAGATAGATTTTAACTTTGTGTCCATCGGTTTAGGACATATATATGTATCAACGTTAAAGAATATTCTATTTCTTTCATGTATCGTATATTTCGGGGGTTAGGAGAATCGGATAGGCGGGATAGGGGCGGAAAAGAAAGATAAAAAAGAAAAGAAAGTTCTCCAATACTTCTTTTTTTTTTTTTTTTTTTTCCCCCATAACTAAAATATTTCACGCTAATGGCTGTCCGCCATTTTGTAAACGAGTAGAGGTTATATCGAATATTATAGCTACGTGATCGAGAGAAATAGAGAGAGAGAGAGAAAGAGAGATGGAAAGATAAATATTTATATTTATAAATTTCTTCGATATCAAAACGTCAGTATTTATTTATGATCGATATTAGTAAAGGTTATATTGTATATCGTAGCTATGCGATTAAGATATATATATATATATATATTTGTAATATTTAATTATTAATTTCTTCGATATAGAAACGTCGTATTTATTATTGATCGTTAATTAATAGAGAACGTAGTGTATAATTTTCTTTTTCACTTTCACCTTATATTATTTTTCTTTAAACGTTGACTACATTCATGACTTTTTAATAGGTTGGGATACACGATGGAAAGAGAGAGAGAGAGAGAGAGAGAGAGAGAGAGAGAGAGAGAGAGGGAGAGAGAGAGAGAGAGAGAGAGAGAGAGGAAAAAAAGGAAGAAAGAAAGAAAGAAAAAAAATGAGAATAAGAAAGAGAGAGAATGTTAGTTTGTTACTAATCGAAGTAACGTATCGTCCGAGGCGGCCTTAAGGCTGTCCTTGCTCGGGTTATGAATGGGCTCTCCCCCCCACTCTATCTTGCACGATCACGCGGCTACGTGACGTCACGTTTATCGCATGCACGCACAGCCGAAGAGGTAGCTATGTATATAGACGTACGGGCGACAGCGCGTACACGTATACCCTATCGACTACGTCCCCTGTGTACAGAATACACACACGTACACACATACACATACACACACACACACATATATGTAAGCATCCTCACGTGGGGACTCCAAATAAGTACAGATATATGATGTGTATGTATATATACATATGTTTGGAAAGGGACGAAGGAACATCGTGCAATTGTGTGTGTAAATATATATATGTATATATATATATATATATATTTATGTATGTGTAGAGAGTGAACTTCCAACATGAGGAACCCTCTTTCCTCTTCTTCTCCTCTTCACATCAACCTCTACCTCTTCCTCCTTTTTCCCCTCCTCCTCCGCCTCGTCCTCCTCCTCCTCTTCCTTCCTTCTCCCCCTTTCATTCGTTCGTCGAAGCTAGCGCGCGCGCGCGCGCACGCACGCACGCACGCTCGCTCGAACGCGCGGATGTGTGTAGGCTGAAAAAAAGGAATACGTGACCAACGTACAGGAAACTGCCCACACTGGGAGCGAGAGCACCGTGGGTGGACGAATGGACGGTCGGAGGGTGGGAGGGACCGAGGGACGGAGGATTCTCGAATCGTTTGCCTTTTTGGCATAAAGGGTTATGCACAACCAAAAAGGAGTGAATACTCGTTAATGAAACTACACGTATTCTCTACATGCTATATATGTGTTTGTTCTCTGCATGTATGTGTGTGTGTGTGTGCTTGGATATTTGTATGTATGAGAATGATACGTGGTTGTATATGTATGTCGATATACATAGAATGTATATCCATTAAAGGAGAGCACACGATTTCTGTATCTTTTTAAGAGTAGGAAAGCGTATGATTTTTTTATTTCTTTTCATCTTCTAATTTTCTTTCATTTCCTTTTTCTCTCTCTCTCTCTCTCTCTCTTTTCCTCTTTGGTTTTTTCCTTTTTCTTTTCTTTTTTTTTTCTTTTGTTTTTATTTTTTTTTGTTCTTTTCTTTTCTTTTTTGTAAGCGAAAGCAACGCACGCACCACTTTTCTTTTTCACTTGTTCGATTATTATAACCAGGAAATGCAATTTCTCATTACGTCGCATCCGTCGATTCATTTTTGCGCTCCACGGCCCGTATGGGAACCGCCGGATATTTCTTTCCTTCTTTTTCTCTTTTTTCCCCTCTTCTCCTCTCTCTCTCTTTCTCTCTATCTATCTTTTGCACACACACACACACACACACACACACACACACACACACACACACACACACACACACACACACACACACACGTGCGCACGTATACATACACGCACACACTCTCGTTCGTGCACTCACACGTATTTACGTATGTATTACCAACTCATACACAGAGAAGGAACTTCTCTATCTCTCTTTTATCCCCGTTCGTTCTTCCTTCTAATAACGACGAAAGATCGCACGATTTCTAGCCCCCGCTAAATCGTAGTAGGTAATCGTAAAATTATACTCTCCTCGTTTCTTCTTCCTTTATAACGATCTAATGTACTCGTACGTTTCGTTGTACAGATACTCTCTCTCTCTCTCTCTTTCTCTCTCATTCTCTCTCATTCCCCTCTCTCTCTTATTTTTCTCTTTCTCTTATTCTTTTTTTTTCTTCTTTTTTTTTTTTCCTACTCGTTTTCTCTCGATCGAAACTCAAGTTTTTGACTTTCGTCGAAGTCAAGAGATAAAGAGATAGGGAGTCGACCTCTTTCTTTCTTTTTTTTTTTTTTTTTTTTTTTATTTTTTTTTCCTTTTTTCGTTGGAACGAAGAGGAGGGTTGAACGATAGCACTTTCACAAAATCACATCGGCAGGTGATAAAAGACGATTTTCGGAGATTTCCAAGCAACGCTATCTTCATATTCTTTACGTGTTTACTCGAGAATGTTGAGGGGCGAGAGAGAGAGAAAGAGGGAGAGGAAGAGGGACAGAGAAAGAGAGAGAATGAATATGGTTTGAACGGTTACATTCGTGTATGGACTTTTACAAATATTTTTCTTCTAGATTGGAACGACGTTAAAGAGGATACGAGAAATACGATATGAATCTTCTATAACAAAATTTTTGTTCTAATTTAATAGAAAAATAATATTAATATAATGAAGTTTTAAATGCAATTTTACGTATTTCAATATATTTATTGTAATGCTATATATTAAATATATGATATATTTAAGAATTACAATTACTTTTGGATATTATTAAGATAAGAATTAATTTTTGCAATGAAAGAAAAATGAAAATGAAATAAGATTGCGTAAGATTTATGTGCTTTAGTAATAGTCGGTGTTACATGAAAATTGCATATAATTTACAAAAATTTTTACTCCAATATATACACACACATATATATATATATATATATATAAAATATTTAGATATAGTTCGAATTTATAGGATTAGAAATATATTAATAAATATGAAATTTCGTAAAAATTTCTTTCAAAATATTTGATCGATTAGAAAATAATAAAACGAGGTCTTAGATCAAATTGTTACGGATAAAGATATTTTTCGAATTGAAGAGATTGAAATCACGATTGGTCGATATGAGATTTTGAAAAAAGAAAAAAGAAAAGAAAAAAATTTTTTCGATATATTCGATCAGCGTTAGAAGATAATACAAAGTGCTTTTGGATTGAATTGTTCGAATTAAGATATTTATGGATCTAATTGGGAAGGATTAGAATCGTTATTAATGTGAAATTTTGAAGAAAGAAAAAGAAAAAAAGGAAAAAAGAAGAAAATAAAACAGAGAATTTTCTTTTAACAAGTTTTTAAAATAATTTTTTTTTTTTTAAATAATTTTTCAATATATTCCATTAAGAGTTCAATTCCTTGTAGACAATATAATATATATATCTACAAGGAGTTCTTAGATCAAATTGCTTAGATTATTTATTTTGAATGCTCGGAAAAATGATTCGTGCTCGTACTGGCAATTTCTTTTTGTATCGACAAGCGATTATTAATCAGCTTGCGTGTTGGCTAGTTACTTCCAAGAAGGTAGTGCGTGTCCCGGTTAACTATCGATTCCGATACTGTTCGTTTAAACAGGACGAGGACAGGAAGACGCTTGATAAGAATCGTTAATTCGGTAAGGCCGTTCGTTTCTTCGTTCGTTCGTTCGTTCGTTCGTTCGTTCGTTCGTTCGCGATTCATCGTTTTGCTCACGCAATCGACTTGACTCGACTCTATTCGATTCGATTCGATTCGATTTGATTCGATTTGATTTGATTTGATTTAATTTGATTTTTCACGACTTCGATAGATGACTTTTATTTCTTATCTATAATGACGGCTAATGAAAATTAATTCGTTAGTTGATACAATGGGTTTCCATATACATACTTGCATAAAAGATTGCAAACAGTTTTCTCATATCTACATATATATATATATATATATATATATATATATATATATATATATATGCAATTTATATTCTCTTTATACATGCAATAAAAAGTATTGTTGCATATGCAATTATTCCGATGCGCCTACCTGCATTATATTTTTATATACAATATATATATAGATAGATAAATGCAAAAATTGTTGCATATGCAATTGTTACAGTACATATCTATGCATTATATTTATCATATACGTATATGCATATAATAAATGAGGAAATTATTGCGTATGCAATTGCTGCAATATATCTATGCATATCATATGCAACAGATAATCCTATTATGTGCATATGCATATTAATGTGGTTTTATAAAAAAATATTTAAGGAAATATTTACAAGTACATTTAAAAAAATATTAAAAACAAAAATAAAAGAAGAAAGAAAACAATTGGTTATTTTTCTCTTGGCGGTATAAACATTGACGTCGCAAAATAACAAAATATAATAATTTCATTTCTAATATAAAAAAAAATTTTTTTATCGTCCCCCACATATCTCTCTTTCTCTTTCTCTCTTTCCCTCTTTCTTATTCACTTTAATGTATCTATGCATATCATGTGCGACACATGATCCTGTTATCAAATATAATTACACAAAATATTAAAAATATATATACAAATTGAAGTATCTTCTTCATAACACAAAAAAAAATTGGTGTCGCAAAGTGAACAATGTAACTTTTAATATAAAAGTATGGTTTCATTGCATTATTCGAAACTCGAATGTAATCTTAACTTTTGATGTTTCTCTCTCTCTCTCTCTCTCTTTCTTTCTCATATACACACATAGAGAGAGAGAGAGAGAGAGAGAGAGAGAGAGAGAGAGAGAGAGAGAGAGAGAGAGAGAGAGAGAGAGAGAGAGAGAGAGAGAGAGAGAGAGAGAGAGAGAGAGAGATACACATACATTCACGTTTATTGTATTATATGTACTGGTTCTTTCAATATTGCATCCTGCGTCAAGTGCACCTAAGAGAGCGGACGAGAAGGAGCGTCTCCTTTTCTCTCTCTCTCTCTCTCTCTCTCTCTCTCTCTCTTTCTGTCTCTCTCAATGTGCATCGGCAACTGCAACGGCAAACGGCAACGCAGCAGGAAAAGATGGCTCGTTTCCTCGCATTGTTTTTAACCGTGTGGTGTTGTATATAAGTCCCGACTACGCGCAGGGACATGGGAGCGGATGCGGGGTGCAAACACGCGAACGTACGTCGGTCTACCGAGTGTGCATATATATGTATATACATTCATATATATATATATATATATATATATGTATGTATATATGCACCGGCATCGCGGCCTTTTACAAGTCGCGATATATCCGCGTGCGTTTTCATGATTCAACGGAAGCCACGTGAATATGAAAAGAGAAACGAGAGAGAGAGAGAGAGAGAGAGAAGGAAAAGAAGACAGAAAGAGAGGGAAAGAGAGAGAGAGAGAGAGTGAGATAATTAAAATTCTTAATTAGAGTTTCTAAGGAAGAATTATTATTTTTTATTATCTTTTTTTTCCTCTCCTTTTCCTTTCATTTCTTTTCTATTTTCTATTTTCTATTTTTTCCTCTTTTTTTTTTTTTTTTTTTTTCTTGAACTAACATTGGGAAACTATTTCCTTATTAAATTTCTACAGATTAATTTCTCTACCCCCCCCTCTCTCTCTCTCGCTCCTTCTCTTTTTAATTTCGTCCCGTTATCGAGCTTGTTAAATAAGTTACGATCACGAAATCAAATTCGACGTCACTACCGGTAAGACAGGATGCCACAGAAATAGATAAAGAGAAAAAAAGAGAGAGAGATAGAGAGAGAGAGAGAGAGAGAGAGAGAGAGAGAGAGAAAATGAGAGGTAGAGAAGGAGCCAAGTTTAGCAAACTCGAGTTTAATAAATTAGCATTTCCTTCTTCGGGAAACGTTCCGTTGTTACGACGAGAGGCTATAGAGGATCTGTGTGCCCTACCGGCTGATTTTAAATGCCGGAAGTCGACTCTCTTCTCTCTCTCTCTCTCTCTCTCTCTCTCTCTCTCTATCTATCTATCTATCTATCTATCTCTCTCCCTCTTTCGACTTCCTGCCGTTTATACCAACATTTCTTTCCTTGGTAACATCTGCCGTCCGTCGTTGCTCCAATGATCGTCCCTCCCCCCTTCCCTTTATCCTCCTCCTCCTCCTCCTCCTCCTCTTCATCCTCCTCCTCCTCCTCTTCATCCTCTTCTTCTTCCTCTCTTCCCAACGCTGCACGATCTTTTTCCTTCTTTATCGAAGCTTCGCGGTATATCTCGTTTAAAATCATTAAGAAATTCAAATTTTCTTTTTTTTTTTTTGTCTTTTCTTTTCTTTTTTCTTCAACTTCTCCTCCCTCTCCTCCTCCTCCTCCTCCTCCTCCTCGCCATCTCCTCGCTTCCACGTCAAATTTGGATACCTACCACTTTCTAATGGGGGCCCACGCATAATCTTCGTTGAACTCGGTCAATGATCCTCCTCCCGTCGTATTCCTCTCTGTCTCCTTGATCTTCAGGTATGCAGGCAGGGGTTTAAGTTGGATCGTTCGTTCGTTTGTTCGTTCGGTCGGTCGGTCGGTCGGTTGGTCGGTCGGTCGGTCGGTCGGTCGGTCGGTCGGTCGGTCGGTCGGTCGGTCGGTCGGTCGGTCGGTCGGTCGGTCGGTCGGTCGGTCGGTCGGTCGGTCGTTCGTTCGTTCGTTCGTTCGTTCGTTCATTCGTTCGTTCATTCGTTCGTAGAAATCCACCGGAAGTCCTAAAAAGCAACGTTATCTCGTAAATGCCTACCAAAATGGATCGTACAAGCTTTCGTCCATATCTTTTTTCTTTTTTTTTTCTCTCTTTCTTTTCTTTCTCCCTTTTCTTTCTTTTTTCGATAATCGAATAACAACCGATTTCTCTTTCCCTTTTCTTTATCTCTCTCTCTCTCTCTCTCTCTCTATGACCATTATATATATATATATATATGATGTACATATACGTGAATGCATATGTACGTATGCAAACGATGTCGAACGAAAAAAAAAAAAAAAAAAGAAAAAGAAAGATGAAATACAAAGAAGATTTACAGCAGCATTTCTGAATTTTCTCCAATATTAGGGGAACACACGGGAGTATGTATGTATGCATTCATGATGTATGTACGCATATAAGTACGCGAGTAAGGATAGGCAGGGATGATTAAATGGCGCCTTGGTTGACGCCGCCGAATAGCTTGTTTGTAGGTCCCCATCGGTGCGTTTATTTCTACGCGTTGCGTCTCGTCGCACCGCCCGGCCGAATCCGGACGGCATGCGTCACAAGTTATTTTTACGTCACATCGTCTGTCTCTTCGTATTTTCTCTCTCTCTTTCTCTCTCTTTCTCTCTCTATCTATCTATCTTTCTCTCTCATACGTTTGCATGCACGTGTCCTCTCTACACGATCGTTTATTCGTGTGGGTGTTACACGTGAAAAGAGAACGTATACGGAAGATTTGATATATATATATATATGTATATATATACATATATATATTTATATACATATACGTATATATTAAACATACATATATATATATATGTATATGTACACGTACATATGTACATACATATATATTTGTATATATGTATATATGTACGTATGTATGCGTGTATGCGTGTATGCATTTTCTCCTCTTGCGACGATAAATCGTTCATCCTAAATCTAAATTTTAATCGCTCGATGTTTGCTCGTTTGTTTTCTCACAGTATTCTGGTATACGAATTGGACCAGTCGTGAAGAAGGACGTGATGAAGGCCTCGATTATGCTTGAACACGACAGTCAGTGAGTATCCTTTAATTTGTAATCTTCTTTTTCTCTCTTTCTTCCTTTTCTTTTTCCTTCTCCCTTTCTCTCTCTCTCTCCTCTCTCTCCTCTCTCTCTCTCTCTCTCTCTCTATCTCTCTGTCTCTCTGTCTCTCTCGTTCTTTCTCAATTTCTTCGCTGAAGGAAGTACGCTGGTTTACTCCGTAATTTCACATAAGCAACATTTTCTTTTGCTCTATCGCACAGATATGCCACAATTCTGGCGTTTGATGTAAAGATAGAGAGGGACGCACAAGAACTCGCCGACTCGTTGGGGGTCAAGATCTTCCAAGCCGACATCATCTACCACCTGTTCGACAAGTTCACATCCTACAGGGAGGAACTTAAACAACGCAAGCGAGACGAGAATAAACACATTGCCGTTTTTCCTTGCAAACTACGTGTCTTACCGCAGGTAATACTTAACATAAACTTGTGTTTACATTTACATAGTAATATCGTATAACGTATTGCGAATGAAATATCTTAGTGCTGGTGGAAGAAAAGTAAAAGTAAAAAAAAAAAAAAAAAGAACAAAAAAAAAAAAAGAAAAAAATTAAATAAAAAAATAAAAAAAGATTAATATATAGCGACGAAAAAGAAAGGAATAGTAGAAAAAAATCCGGTTTCGTTCGTTCGTTCGTTCATTCAGTCATTCATTCATTCACAGTTTTCATTTCATTCATTTCTCTTTACGCAGTATATCTTCAATTCAAGAGATCCTATAGTGATGGGCGTTATGGTCGAAGCCGGTATCGTTAAGGAAGGAACGCCGCTCTGCGTGCCAAGCAAAGATGTGAGTAATTCGATTTTGTTTGTTTTTTTTTTCTTTTTTTTTTTTTTTCTTTTTTTTCTCTCTTTTTTTCCCTTTTTTTTTTTTTATTCCATTTGTTTCCTCCTAACTTTAGTGATTTTCGTTAAGTGCCGAGACAACTCTTAAATATTTCCTAACTTCTTCTTTCTTCTGTTAATTTTTCTTTCTTTTTTTTCTCCTTTTTTTTTTTCCTTCTTTCTGTTTTTTCTCGACAACTACGACACACAAATGTGACGTAGGAGAAAGGTTAGTGAGAGGCCAGTCTGGTAGTAGTGACGAATAACGTAGGTAGAATCTTTTCGCGAGAGATTCGCGTGGGAGATTCGAAGTATTCGCTCTGTGTTTACTATCGTATTAGAGCCATTACGGTCCGATAGGAAATGGAATTATTTATTTATTTATTCATTCTTTTTTCTTCTCTTTTATTTATTTATTTCTCTTTTCTTTTTTTTTTTTCCCATCACGTTTGCTTCCTCTCGCACTCTGTTATTTTTTTTTTTTTTCTTTTTTTTTGTACTTACACGTCTTCTTTTTTTTCCTTTCTTTTTCTTTTTCTTTTTTTTTTACAAAATCTCGATCGAATGTTGAATGTATTTTGAGTCAAATTTTATATATATATATATATATATATATATAAAATGGATGAAATAAGAGAAATAGGAGAACGACGAAGAGAAGGGGAAATGGAAATGGAAATGGAAGTGGAAATATGAAAGAAGGGAAGAGAAGGAAGGTGTTGGATACTCTCTCTGTGATCATTGTTGAGCGTAGGTGAACTCGTTCCTCCACGAGGTATATGGGCGATCCAGTTGGTTGGATCGATCGACTCGATCAAACGAACGGACGTCTCTGTATACCAACTCAAGTCGTCGACTTCGACTCGACTCAACTTAACTCAACTCGAATCCGCGCGGTCCCTTATCCGAGGTCTCTTTCTCTTCCTCGTAGGAGGAAGGTTGTGGGTAGTCGATCCCACTGGCCTCACCTTACGCGGTAACGTGCGAGTGTTACAGGTTGCCTAGCCTTGATTTCGTAGGCGTTCGGACCCGCACCCGGTGAATTCCCAAGCTTCGAAAAGGAGATAAGAGGAAATCATAAGAGTAAAGGAAAAACAAAATAATAATAATGATAATGATAATAAAATGAAAAAGGAAAGAAGGAAAAATATATAATGGTTTTATCCTCTCTCTCTCTTTTTTTTCTTCTTCTTTTTTGTTTCTTTTTTTTTTCTTTTTTTTTTTTTTTTTTTTTTTTGGAAACCAGAAAGATAATGGAGAATAGTCGTTTCATAAAACGAACGGTAACATTGTCCGATAATCGATGGGAAAAAAAAAAAAAGGAAAAGAATTTTTAAATGAAAACTTGAAAGAACTTCGATAAATTTTATTCAGTTTAGGGGTGGGGAGATGGACAGATGGAGTAGCGGAGTCAAAGAAAATGTTGGTTTTGCCATTTAAAAAATCAATTTTATTCCTTGCTCGAGACCTTTCTAATGCTAATTTTTTTTTTCTTGTTTTTCTTTTTTTCCTTTTTTTTTTAATCAGCGCGATATTAGCCTAGACTATGAAATTGTAGTTAAACGACTTTGAAAATAAAGGTTAGACAAGATATCAATTTTCTTTTTTTTTTTTTTTTTTTTTTTTTTTTTTTTTTTTTTTTTTTTTACATTGAAATTGCGCAGAAATATTCATTATATAATAAATTTTTATACGATAAATTCTTGTTACAATTATGATCGAACAGAATAATTTTTATCTTTTGAATTATCGACATAAAAAAAGTAATAAACTTTCTCATTCAAAAAACAAATTTATATATATAAGTATATATTTACGATTTAACTAAACGATTTTTATGAAGTAATTGATAGAGAAAAATATTGAATTTTAAATAGATAATAATTAACAAGACTATCCTGATCCTAATAATTTAGTCATCAGGTATAAATTTTTATTTTTGAATTCGCCAAGAGAGAGAGAGAGAGAAAAGAAAGATAGATTCCTAAAAAAAATATTCATTAAATCATCCCTTAGAGCAAGCTTTTTTTCTGAGAACTAATCGTTATCAGAAAAATATTTAGAAATTATTTTCATCGTAGTCATAAAGTGTCATGAAAAAAAAAAAAAAAAAAAAAAAAAAAACGAAGTAAGAATTACTATTGTAACTATTCTGCATCGAAAAGGATAGAGAAAGACAAAAAAGAGAGAAAGAGAGAGAGAGAGAGAGAGAGAGAGAGAGACAGACAGACAGACAAACAGAGATCAAAGTTATTTAACAAAGCTGTTCTAGCTTCTGTATAAGGGGCATTCCCGAAGCGCATATGTTGGTATATATGTATCTCTCGTAGAAAGCAACTCCGACCACGTATGTAGCTCTGGCCCACGCGTAACTCCAAACCCAGACTGGTCGGCCGTGTCCCGGCGAGTTTATTTTTGACTTTTTAAACCGAACGTTTCGCAAACTCGTGAAACTCTGTCGCGAAGTAGGCAGGCTAACCTCGTGGCATCCTCCTCCGCCAATTAGAGGAACCCCGACATTTTTTAGTCTGGTATATATGGTTCTTAAGAGCGGAAGTTATATCGTGCTCTCATCCGGTCTCTCTTTCTCTCTCTCTCTCTTTATCTATCTATTTATCTATCTTTCTATCTCTCTTCCTCTCTCTCTCTTTCTCTCTCTCTCTCTCTCTCTCTCTCTCTCTCTCTCTCTCTCTCTCTCTCTCTCTCTCTCTCTCTTATGACTTACGATAGTAATTTCTACTATGTTGTTTCGTGACATTTTATGACTACGATGAAAATAATCATTTCTAATCGTTCTAGAGACGTAAATTTTTATTTACTTTTTTTTTATTATTTTTTTTTTTTTTTTTTTTTTTTTTTTTTTTTTTTTTTTTTTTTACTGTTAATTAGATCAGTTGGATGGAATTTTGATTCGTTGAAATAAATGATATAGAATGTATATTTGTTTAGGATTATTCAATGGCCACATTTTCTCTCTGGTCTTCTCTCTCTCTCTCTCTCTCTCTCTCTCTCTCTCTCTCTCTCTCTCTCTCTCTCTCTCTCTCTCTCTCTCTCTCTCTCTATCTCTCTCTCTCTATCTCTTTTTGTATTTTTCATTGTAAAATATTAATTTTTACTTCGCTCTGTTTCATGACACTTTACGACCACAATCTTGTTTTATGAGAATAATTTCTAAAAATATTTTTCAGATAACGATTAGTTTAGCTCGCTCTTACGAATGATTTAATCGGATATTTGATTTGAGATAATACGGAGAAAAAAGAACTTAATAATTGCGTATCATTTAATATATGTAATAAAAATAATTTATTTTACATTTTTTAGCCAATGAACATATTACAATTTTTTTTCTTCCTATTCTTCTCGATCTTCTTCTTCTTCATATTGAAATTTGAGAATAAATTTAATGTGTCTTAGGCGATCGTTGATTTGATATTAGCGAAATGCGTACGATTGTCTTTTCTTTTTTTTTTTTTTTTTCTTTCCATATAGAAATTTAAAAACGAACATTAAATATTATACATATATTATAATGAAATTATACATATATATATACGTATGTATATATAATGGAAATTATATAATGGAAATGCACACGATTGTTCATTTTTGTTCGTTCTTGTTTTTGTTTTGTTTTTGTTTTGTTTGTTTTTTTTTTTTTTTTTTTCTTTTTTTTCTTTCTTTTTTCGAACGGTTGGTCGCGCGATATCGGCGCGAGTTCGCGTTTGTCGGGTCATCGAGCGTGCTCGTCTCTCTGTCGGCAGAGAGTGTTGTATTATAGTTAGAAAAAGAAAAAGAAGGGAAACCGATAATGTGCGGCGAAGGAAAGAACGGCAAGGGAACGGCAAGTAAAGAACGGCAATGCTAAAAGAATCCGCCGGATATCCGTTCGGCGTTAAAGAGCCTATCGAGGCCGTTGCGCAACGTGTACGTGCCGATAACGTACGCTCCGAAAGAAGGCGTGGAAATGCGTCCTCGTCGCGTCGTACAAGAGAAGTGTTAGGACGGAAAAATGAGTGAGATGGCGGGGCGAGGGGGGTAGGAAAGGGAACAAATAGGATGATTGGGTGGGAGGGAAATGATAAAGGAAAGAAAGAAAAGATGTATTTACCGTTTTCTTTTTCTTTTCGAATGAATCTTTGATTTTTTTTTCCTTTTGCTTTTTTGTTTTTTCTTTTTCTTTTTTCTTTTTTTTTTTTTTTCTTTTTTGTTTTTTCTTTCTTCTTCTCCTGACATAAGTACACACACATACATCAAGTATATTTATTTTCATATCTACGATCTATTTGATTTATACACGTACGATCGTTATAAATAAAAAAAAAAACAAAAAAAGAAAAAGAAAAAAAATAAAAAAGATGAAAGAAATATTAATCATTCAGATCTCATCGTATTATCGATCATTTATTTATCGTAATGCATTAGAATCTTTTAATCGATATCATAGAAAAATTCAATCAGATCGTAATGATTTATCGATTATTCACATATTTAACATCAATCGATAAATCTTTTATCTTTAA
>NC_060960.1:9302618-9305118 GCF_910589235.1 Vespa crabro | reverse complement strand
TCTTTCTCTCTCTCTCTGTTTCTCTCTCTCTCTCTCTCTCTCTCTCTCTCTCTCTCTCTCTCTCTCTCTCTCGTCCTCTCGTTCTCTTGTGCGCGAGCGCGTGTTTCAACCGTATCTTTCCGACGCACAAGCTGAAACACCAACCTTCTTCGAACGATCTCACAAAATCGGGAACTTTGGAGATTTATACGAAGCTTGTGCTTGCTCTATGAATGAATTTTTTATTCCACCCTTATCATGAATGACAATGATTAATTTTTTTTACAATTGAGGAAGAAAAATAATTTCTGATTTTTTTTTTTTTTTTTTTTTTTTTTTTTTTTTTTTTATTTTATTTATTTATTTAATTTTTTTTCTTTCTTTCTTTTTTTTGTTTTCGTGCTCTCCTTTACGACTACGTCCACGCACATATATGCATATGTATGTATGTATGCGCGTATTTGCGCACGTGTTACATATAGCTGAAAGGGGAAACGCATAATTCTGCTCGTTTCCGCCAACCTGATGTTGGAAGGCGTCGTCCTCGGTAAAAACAAAAACAGCTATGCTTACGCAGATCGCGAGAGGAATATTATAATATATTACTCGTTCCCTTTCTCTTTCTCTCTTTCTCTTTCTCTCTCTCTCTCTCTCTCTATCTGTTCCATTCGTTGAAACCGATTAGAGATCGAGAATAAACGAATTTATCGTTCATTTATATTTCATTGAGATTAACAATATTATTTAATCATTTTATATTATTTTCCCTTTTTATTTCAGTTCGTCGAGTTGGGTATTGTATCGAGTATAGAATACAATCACAAGTCTGTAGAATCGGCTCGTAAAGGACAAGAGGTTTGTATCAAGATCGAGCCTATACCCGGCGAGGCACCAAAAATGTTTGGCCGTCATTTCGACGAAAAGGATTTCGTCGTTAGCAAGGTAAGAAGACAAATCCATCTTTCTCGTCGATATTTCGTTCATAAAACGAAAATTCTTACTACCTTTGAGTCTTTTAATTCTTTTTTTTTTTTTTTTACCAATGATACGTACGTTTCGATGGGATATTATGATTGGGGTAGAAAGGGATCTAGAGCGGGGCGGGACGGGAGGAGATGGGAGAAGATAGAAGAAAAAAGATGCTGCGAAAATAAATACCAGCGATACTGATCGCGGTATCGTCATTAACGAGGAGAAAAAAAATGCACGGTGATGCAAAGTGAGGTTGGGGGTGGTGGGTGAGAGTAAGGGTGGAGGAGGAGGGATGAACGAAAAAAGGGGGAGGACTGGGGAGAGAAGAGAAAAAAAAGAGGCGAGGCTTTGGCTCGGTGCAAATTCGACTTAGTATGCAAGATCTGTATCAAAAAAGGAAGATGCACGTCCGGTGGCGATCAGCCGTCCGCCAGCGGCTTCCGGTCTTCGCAGAAGCTCGACGAGTCCCTTCCCCCCTCCCCATCTCTCTCTCTCTCTCTCTCTCTCTCTCTTTCCCACCTCTCTCCCACCTTCTTAGGTTTATTATCTCTCTTTATCTCTCTTTCTCTCTCTCTCTCTTTCTCTATGTATTTCTTCTTCATCATCATCATCATCATCATCATCATCATCATCATCATCAACATCATCATCTTCATCGTCGTCGTCGTCGTCGTCTTCATATTTTTCTTTTTCCCTTTCTTTTTATTTATTTTTTTATTTTTTCATTTTTCTTTTAATCTTTTGTCAGATAACAGCTAAAAAAATCGACGATGATGGATGAGGGATGAAGTGCTTATGATAGGGTTGGGGGGCGTGGGGATTTAAGGGAGAGAAGGAATGGAGGTTCGATAAAAATGAGCACTCGATATGATAGGCTTCTTCTTAATTGGCAAGTAGAAAAATGAGTACGCGAGATTTAAAAAAGCAAAGTCCAATATCAATAAATATAATATGTATCATGGATATGGACAATGGAAAAAGGTGTATATATTCCTCGATCGCAAGAGAGTTACCGTTGATGTGCCACGCCACGCTGCATGCCGATCGTAATCAGCACCGATCATAGAATTCGCGATGACGGATGGATGGTTCCTATCTTTCTCTCTATAATAAATAATGTATATATATATGCATTATTTTCTCTTCATTTTTAGCTTTCATGAAAATCGTCCTGACAATTTTCACTTTATATTTTTTGTCTACTTTTTCTACTTCTTTTTTTTCTTCTTATTATTATTATTATCATCATCATCATCATCATCATCATTATTATTTAACTCGTTTAATCTCGTTTATTTTAAGTGTTCTTGAACATTTGACAAAGAGCCAGAGAGAGAGAGAGAGAGAGAGAGAGAGAGAGAGAGAGGGAAAGAGAGAAGAAAGTTAACATTCTATCGGATAGCCAACAATTTTGCCATCTTCTTCTTCCTCTCCTCATTCTTGATCATCATCATCCTCATCATCATTCCCCCCTTTTCCAAGGTCCCAAGGAAGAAAACGGTACCACGTCGTTTCTTCGATGCAGCAAGTAGACTGAAAGAGAGAAAAA
>NC_060960.1:9292618-9295118 GCF_910589235.1 Vespa crabro | reverse complement strand
TCTCTCTCTCTCTCTCTCTCTCTCTCTCTTTCTCTCTATTTCTAAGCTATGCATATATATATATATATATATATAGCGTTAGATCTCTCTTCCATTTAATATTTACTTCTCTCATTCACGCCGAAGAGATATTATCCTAACTTTTTATTTTCTAGGAACGTAGTCTGTCTCTCTCTCCCTCCCTCTCTTTCTCTCTCTTTCTGCGAGACGTCATCGGGAGAATCTACGCTAGTCGAGTTCTAAAAACAGAAATCAAAGCTACGAACCGGAAACGATAAGAGACCCAACAACGACGCTTTTTTTTCCTTTTTCTTTTCCCTTTTTTTTTTTTTTTGATTTTTTTTCTTTTCATATTTCTTATTCTTTCTTTTTTTTTTCTTTTTTTTTTTTTTTTTTTTTTATTGTTCTGCCAAATCTTTCGAGCAATAATACGCGTGAAAAATGATTGAATAATATCGCGCGTGGGCATCCGCGCGAGAGAGAGAGAGAGAGAGAGAGAACGTTATTAAAAAAGAAAAAAAAAGATTTTAACGCGTATGTATATACTGTTTTCTCTCTCTCTCTCTCTCTCTCTCTCTCTCTCTCTCTCTCTCTCTCTCTGTCTATTAAATACCGGCTTCTTTACGATCCGCCTGCGCGTTGCGGTTAATTAGGCAATTAAACCGTACGATTCCTGAAAGCGATGCCACGAAGATATATGTATGTACATACACACACCCAATGGAATCCACGATTGTTCTTTTTCCTCAATGTACCAGCCCCTTCTCCTCCCCCTTCCATTCTCTTCTCTCTATCTATCTATCTATCTATCTTTGTCTCTATCCTTCTTAGAATAGTCGAGTAATTGGTACATGACCTTTCGTCATGTGCCAACTATAAATATTTAAAAAAAGAGGTATGTAATTTTTTTGAAAAACGTCCCTAACTAAAACAGCTCATAATAATAGTGTCGTAACATCAACAGAATTTTTTTTCAATGATCTACGAAGGATCCTTAATGACATATGTAAGTAATTACATACGTAATTGGTTAATTCATTTATGAGACTTATAAATCGAGAACAATTCAAGTATATATATATATATGTATAATATATATGTACATACACACAGATACATATATATATATATACATGTATGTATATATGTATATAAGCATGTATATATATTAACATATAAGTAGAAACGAAGCGCCACGAAAGAAGAACAAGGAAGGGTGGTGATAGTGATGGTTGGCGATGATGGTGGTGGAGGTGGAGGACGAAGGGAGGGTAACCGTACACATCGTGAAAGAGGAGAGACGGGAAAGAGGGATGGAACGTTTCCACACCGGATATCCTCCCGAGGGAAACGGTGCACGCGATTCGCATTGCCACGCCCGTAACATGTATGCTGTTGCTGCTGTTACTACTGCACTGCTGCTGATACTGCTGCTGCTGCTGCTGCGTCTTGCACGTACTTACTTATGTACTTACTTATCTACGTATTCACATACGTATGTCATGTATGTATGTATGTATGTATGTATGTATGTATGTATCTATGCATGTATATATATATATACGTTCTAGGTTATACAGATAGATATAGGAATAACAGTAAAGAATCAAATTGATCGGGATCATTAAATTGGTTATAAATAATTTAATGTTAAATTACGTTTAATTAACTTCATCTTCGATCGACGGGGAAAAAAAGTGAAAAAAAGGAGGAAGAAAAATTGGTTAATGTCCACGAAAGATGATAATTAAATTTTATCATGAAATTAATCTAGATCGTAAAATTTATAGAAATATATCTGAATTACACGATATCTCGTCGTACGTAATATCGATGATTATTCGATCATTCGAGAAAGTCACAATAACGCAGGTTCATACATTGGTATCGTATTCGCAAAGAGTAGAGAGAGATAGATAGATAGATAAAAGAAGAGAGGAGGAGAGAGAGAGAGAGAGAGAGAGTAATCCAATACTCTCTATAAGGGACCTTGAGTACCTTCTCATGAATGCACACACAAATATACATATATGTATGCATATATATATATATATATATATATATATATATATATATATAATGTATATACACACATCTTCGCAAGGATTAAACATATGTACATATATATTTCGCGTCTGTACGGCAACTCTTTGATTACATATTCGTCCTTAGTAGATCAAGCAAGTCGATTCGCAAAAGACTCTACTCGTATCTCGTTCCATATCCGCGAAAAAGAAAAAGAAGAAAAGGAAGAAGATAGGATTCATCATCGTACCGTTCGCCGTTCTTTTTTCGCGCGCAAAAAAAAAAAGCAACAAAAAAAGAAAGAGAGAGAGAGAGAGAAAGGGAGAAAAGAAGAAAGAAAAGGAAGATAGATTTATGGAGAATAATTTTATCCGTACTCCTGAGAGAAACATTTTTCCTTAAACATAATTGAAAAAACTAGGTAAAGGACAGAGTAAGCCTCAGTATGTAGATATGTGTAGATTAATTATGTCCT
>NC_060960.1:9262618-9287618 GCF_910589235.1 Vespa crabro | reverse complement strand
CTTTTCTTCTCCTTCCTTTTTTTATACTTTTACGTGGGCTATCATCATCCCGACGTTATCGAATCCCATGCCCCCCATGCTTGCCGGATTGGATTAATAGACGGCGCTGTTAGGAAGGAGAGGAAGAGGAGAAGGAGAAGAAGGAAGTGTAGTAGTTCGATTAGAACGAAGAAGAAGAAAGAAGAGGAGGAGAAGGAGGAGGAGGAGGAAGAAGAAAAAGAAGAAGTGTGTTTGTTTGTTTGTTTTGTGTCGCGAAAAAAGTGCCGAAAGTGTGGATACCTTGAACTCGAAGTCGCGTACGGCGCTGCCACTGGCGGCCCTGCTGCCATCATCATCATCATCATCATCATCATCATCATCATCATCATCGTCATCGTCATCGTCATCATCGGCCCCGCTGCCACCGGCGCTTCCACCAAGAGGAAGGCAGCAACAGCTCCCTTGCCGCCCCCCGCCCATCCGTTCATCCATCACCGGTGTGCTGTGCGGGCCGACGACGAAAACGACGAAGACGGCGCTGCCGCCGCCGCCGCCGCCGCCGACGACGACGACGACGACGACGACGACGACGACGACGACGACGACGACGATAACAACAACGACGACGACCACGACGACGACTGCGACTGCGACTGCGACTGCAACAGCGACAGGGACTACGACAACGACGACGTCGACGACGATTACAACAATAACGACGACGACAAACGCGAGCAGGACGACGTTGCCCGCAGCCCACCAAGGCGAGCCGTCCCTCGTACCGCCTCACTATCCTGCGCCTCCACGGCCCCCGACTAGAAACGGTGAGTAACTCTATCTAACGTTCTAAAAACCTTTTCGTATCTCTACGTATATATATCTATATATATATACATATATATCTTTCACCTTCCGATCGGCGGACGTCCTTGCGTTCCACGGAGATATGGACAACGCTCCTCTTGTTCTTATTTTTCTTTTCTCTACTCTTTTCCCTTTTCTTTTTTTCCTTTTTCGTTTTCCTTTTTTATTCCGAAATCTCTATGTCGTATACACATATATATGTATATATATATATATATATATTACATATAAATCGCCGAGGGAAATGTTTACGTTTGTTCCCTTCTAAATCCTTCTTCGCTCTTATTATCGCTCAGAGTGTTCTCTCTTCTACAGTTTTTATCGTTCGCGCATCTGAGATTCGTCCTTACGGTCGTTACCGTTTATTATAGTTCGCCGTTTCTATATCCGCGTGTATATATATATATATATATATTCGCAAGAGAGGAAGAGAGAGAGAGAATATCACGATTATTCGATGATAAACGTCATGTCGTATATTTCGTTACGACTGGACTCAAAAAAGTAGAAAATATCATTGTCCGTGTAGATTTGAAAATGGCGCTCTTCCAATATCTCTATTTCTCTCTCTCTCTATATATATATATATATGTGTGTGTATATATATCTGTCTTATCTTTCTATCTTCATTCACCAAAAGCAGCGAGATTAATAATATAGAGAGGCGTACGCGGATTACGTATCCCTGGAACGTGTAATTCATGTGTACGTTGTAACAACAACGTCAGGAGAGGATCGGGTTCCGGTAATCAAGATTCTACGAGCGCGCACTCTATCTGCTCCGTTTAGCATATTATTCTGCGACGTAAGAAAATCGCGTGACTCCTTCGTGAATCTCGGAAGCAAGGAAAGCGCGTCTCTCTTTTTCTCTCACTATCTGTCTCCGGAAGCCTACGCACCTACTACGCGCCCACATTAAATCCGCGCTCACGACGGCTATTCATGTAAACATATACATAGAAGTGTAACGTGAAACGTTTCCACTGCTGAGAGCAAACGCGGTAGAGGCATACATACATACATAGATACATATATACATATATATATATATATATATATATATATCTTCGATATATATCCTTCTTCTCTACCTTTCTCGCGTTCAGCATTCTTTCGAGGTTGTTCATCGAAGGTGTGTGCGCGCGCGCGAGCGCAAATGCGAACGCGAAAGAACGAGCGAGTGAACGCGCACCTACTCTCTCGCTTTTGAATGGCACAACACGAAGAGTGGTTCTCTCTTTCTCTCTCTCTCTCTCTCTCTCTCTCTCTCTCTCTCTCTCTCTCTCTCTCTCTCTAACGCACGCTCCATTCTGTTGTTTTTCACTCGGCGCCGATTTCAAATGGCGAGGTCACACGACTTTGTGCCAACTCTTCTATCGGTGCGCGGTCAGGCGCCTGTGACCGGTTATATGTATGATGTTGTGTGTAGATTGAGTCACACGGCTACTCTTTCGTAGAAGAGGAGAGCAAACGAGTGAGAAAGAGAGAGACAGACAAAGAGAGAAATAGAGAGAGAGAGAGAGAGAGAGAGAGAGAGAGAGAGAGAGAGAATCTACTCGTTGCCGGAGCGTGCCGAGACGTGACGGTGAATGAAATGCGCGTGAGCGCCAGCGCGCAAAACCCGCCCGCCCGTACCCTCCCTCCCTCAATCCCTCCGTTCTCCTGCTCCCGTCCCTTCCCTTCCGTAGAAAGTTTTGCGAGAAAGTCACCAACACACACACTACCTTTCCATTCGTGAAACGCGTACGCACGCGCTCTCCTCACCTTCCCTCCTCCTCCCCTCCTTCTTCTCCTCCTTAGTCCGTCCGTCCTCCTCCTCCTCATCCTCCTCCTCCTCCTCCTTTTTCTCCTGCCCTTCATTCACTCTCGCTTTCGGTCATGCGCCGCGCCTTCCTCTTACCTCGTCTCTCTACATCCAACACCCCTCTCTCTGCCCCCCTATCATGCCACCCCACTTCTCTCACGATTTCGCTCCCCTCCGCACTTCTCTTCATTAACAAAAATATATCCAATTTCTTTTACGTAAACACCGATGTTGGCTCTCTTAACTTAGTTAGTTATTTAGTAACTTGGTTACTTTGATCATTCATAAAAGAATATTTCGTTGTTATTGTTATTATTATTATTATTATTATTATAATTTTAATTTTAATCATAGCTCGATAGAAGAAAACTCGATTTCCAACGTTTCCCGCCTTATTCTTTTTTTTTCCTTCTTCTCCTTTTTTCCTTTTCCCCGCCCTGTTCACGCGGCCGTACCACGTGACTCTCTTTCTCCCCTTCTCCCTCCCACCTTCTCTTTCTTTTTCTGTTTTCTTTCTTTTCTTCTCTCTCTCTCTCTTTCATTCATTCATTCTTTCTTTCTTTCTCTTTATATATATATATATTATTTTTCCTTTTTCTATCTAACTTCGAATTGATATCGTACTGCGCGTTTTATTTTCCTCCCCCCCCTCCTCCTCCTCCTTCATCTTTTGTGATTCACGGCTGCTAATGCCATTTGTTTTACCTTGCCGTGTCGGACTTTCGTCGGGCATGCAATATATGTATGCAAGTGTACATACGTATATATATATGTATGATATATGTATGCATGCATGCAAGTATGCAAGTGTGTGTTGGTGAAAGGCACGATCCCCGCCTTTTAGTACGGCGACCGAGCCAAGGTGCATATCGCGTTTTGCGAGCGTACTCCGTTCGTAACTGCAAATACGCTGAATAGACACATATACATGTACGTAATGTAGTATGTCTACATCTGCATCTGCATCTGCATGCATTCATGTACATACGTATATACATAGTATATATAATATGCATATATATATATGCATATATATATATATATATATACATATATACGCTTGATACCGCAAACGTCGACCTGGTATGAATGAGACCACGATTTCCGTGCATGACGATAGTATTATATACTACTTACATGTATATATTTATGTATATGTAATATATGTGCGTTTCTTACATACTCATGTGTATATATTATATATATATATATATATATATATATATATATATATATATATATACATTTGGTGTTTATTGCCAGTCGCAAAGAACACCTGAGATCATTCGAAGAACAAAAAGAAATATAACGTTCGACGTTGTCTATCGCGAAAGAGTAGTTTGTTTAATGACTTTGACTTCTTCAATGGCCCGACACTACGAGCGTGTAACGATTAGATAGAGATTAGCTTGTGATTATTTTCTTTCCTAACCGTGAATCGTACGAGTTCTACTTATTCACTACGTACTATGTACTTTTATATATATATATATATATATATATATATATACACAAATGTACACGTATATGTATACACACATGTGAGAATCTTTTTTGGCAATCCCCGACACGCTCCGATAAACATCAATGATACGGATCTGGTTTATTAATGAGAGTAATTAAATTTATTTTGACCTTACTAGAGGATGTTCATTTATACAAATCATTCCCTTCTATTCATGATTCACGATCCATGAATTATTTATACGAAAGAAATGTACAAACAGACGTACGTATCTACACATATAAATACACACATACATACACACACACACACACACACACACACACACACACACACACACATATATATATATACTATGTTTAAAAAACATTTTTTCAAGAAAGTAGGAATGATTTTTCTTCGTTCAATACGCATAACGACTTTCTTAGATCGACCTTATTTGGATCTAATTTTATACTAGAACGGTGTCTCTATGTTACTTTTCGATAACGAGTTCGAGAACGATTGATCGATCGATCGATATCGTTTTACCCAATACATATATATATATATATATACACAAGCACATACATATACATTGTATGTATAGAACTCGTGACACGTTCTGTTAGAAAAGAGGCCGCCATTGGTAGTTTTCGCAATAGTAAGAGATCGTCTAGCACCTCTATCCACAATCCACGATCGAACTGTATCAGATCGAAGAGTCGTACTCGAATTTCGGTACACAGCCGTGTTTCTCTTGAATAACGCAAGAATACCGCAGCACGCTATCTCCGTGTTTGCCAACCCCGTTATCTCTCGTTCCTTCATCGTTCTTTTCCCTTGCCTCTTCACCGTCTCTCTCTCTCTCTCTCTCTCTCTCGCTCGACTGCTCGTTGACTCTCCTCTCTTCTCTCTCTCGATTCTGTCTCTCTTTCTCACTGTCAGTGACTCCGGTTGTACCTTCTGTTGCTTTTGCACGAGCTGCCAGCGCAATCTACAATCATCCTTATGTGTTCTCGCGATACATCCGGTCGACTCTCTCTCTCTTTCTCTCTCTCTCTCTCTCTCTCTCTCTCTCTCTCTCTCTTTCTTTCTTTCTGTGTCTCTTGCTTACTCCTCTAGCCGATAAGATTCGAGAGAGAGAAAGAGAAAGAGAGAGAGAGAGAGAGAGAGAGAGAGAGAGAGAACTATCTCTAAGAGGAAGCGTAAAACGTGAGTTTCTCTCGGCGCTAAAATCACTTTAAATTCGTTCAAGTTCGTAACGTTTGATGAAAAATAAATAAGTTATGAGTCGTATATTTCTGATCGTGTCGTAAAAGTAGATGCACCGATACGTCTTTGTATTTGTTCTATCGATTTTTCGATGTCCTCATCCATATCGAAATGCGGCCTCTACGAGGCGATAAAATCATTTTTTTTTCTTCTTTTTTTTTCTTTTTTTTTTTCTTTTTTTTTTTTAATCGTCCAAGTACGTCCACCTAGAATCAAATATTAAAAGAAAAGAAATGAAATAAACGACGAGCAATATATATCTATTTGTCGTTGACCACAAATGTATCGATATATCTTCGTTGTATCGATTCGTCGTTTATACGTCGACGAGTTTAAGTCTCTCTCGTTAAAGGTAAAATGACTTATTAAATTTTCTTTCAAATTGTTTTAATATAAATTGTGAAAAGGAAAAAATAAACGACGATTTGTATGCCTTTAATTGTCGCTAATTTAGACGTATCGATTTTCTTTTTTTTTTTTTCTTTTTTCTCATCTTTTTCTTTTTCTTTTTCTTCTTTTCTTCGTCGAGAGATTTCGTTAAATTTTGCGTTAAAATAAGCCTTTAAATTTCGTCCAAGTTCGTAATAAAATCAAAAGTAATAAATAAGTTCGTATCTCTATAAGTTGTCTTAACGGTAGATTTATCGATACATCTTCGTATACTATCGATTTTTGCCTTCATCGATATGCCTCTCACATCGCTAAAATCTTTTTCTTTTTTTTTTTTTTTTTAAGTTCGTCCAAGTTCGCAATCGTAGAAACGGAAAATACGACGAGTTATATACTTCTGATTGTCGTAACTTTACATGTATCGATAAATCTTTGTTCTATCGATTCTTTATTTCTTTTTTTTTTTTTTTTTTTAAATTCTCGTCCAGTGCGTCTCGCACCGCTAAAATCATTCTTTAAATTCCGTTCAAGTTCATTGATGTAGAATAGAAAAAAAAAAGAAAGAAAAGAAAAGAAAAAAAAAAGAAAAAAGAAGGAAAAAAAAATAAATGACCGATCATATATTTCTACTCGTCGTAAATCTGAATGTATCGATATATATAATATATATATATATATATATATATATGCACGTTGTATTGATTTTTGTTTTCACGATTAAAATAACTTTTTAAATTTGTCGAAAGTTCTTAATATAGATTGGAAAATAAGAAGAAGAAGAAGAAAAAAAAAAAGAAAAAAAAAACGAAACGACGCCTTAATATATTTCTAATTATAGTAAACTAAAAGATGTACCGGATGTATCTTTTTTATTTATTTTTTATTTTCTTTCATTTTTTTATTTTTTTATTCTCGTTCATTCCCGATGAACGAACTCGATAATTTGAAAAAAAATATTGTACACACACGCGCGCGCGCGCGCAATACACACAGACACAAAGTTTTATCGTTAAAGCCATTTGTCGATTTTATTATATTAAAAGGGCACATTAAGGGATCACGTTCACTTTTATTTTTTTTTTCTTTCTTTTTTTTTTTCGATCGGAATTTCGAAGAGACGTACATACGTCGTCCAATTGGGTGGGTAGGGGTTCGTAGGTCATTTGACGAAGTCGAAATTCGAGAGATCGTAAATAGCTCGTAATCCTGACGTATTCTCCTTTTCTTTTTCTTTATCCTTTTTCTTTTCCTTCTTCTTCTTCTTCTTCTTTTTTTCTTTTTTTCTTTTCATTTTATTTTCCTTCTTTTCGCTTTACCCCAGCGAAAGGTGGGAGGCGCAGGCCGTTTGGTGGTCGAACGTTGACCCTTCTCCGTCTCTCGTTCGTTCGTTCGTTCGTTCGTTCGTTCGTTCGTTCGTTCGTTTGTACGTTCGCCTGACTGAAGTTTTATTCAGAATGCGCGTGCGCTCGCGAGCGAGCACGGTGCAAGACCGTCTCGATAAACGATGCGAAGGATGAGAAAGGGATGGAAAATAAAAAGAGAGAAGAAAAGAAAAGAAGTAAGAAAGAAAGAATGAAAAAATCCAAGAATACGTAGTTGAGAAAAGTTTTTTCATTCTTTCTCAAGTGACCGATTAGAAATTCATTAGTAGCTTTTATTTTTCTTCTTCTCTCTCTCTCTCTCTCTCTCTCTCTCTCTCTCTCTCTCTCTTTTTCTCTTTCTCTCTTTTCTCTCTCTTATTATCGAGACGAAGCTGGTTCCTCCCGCCGACTCGATTTAATGTCGATGACTTGAAATCAGGATGAAGATCAACATGTATATATATATATATATATAGGTATAATTGGACGTATATAAGGATAGAGGAGGAAACGAGAGAGAGAGAGAGAGAGAGAGACCCGATTTCGTAAGATCCTGCTCGTGTTTTTATATTCAAAGGTGAATTACTTCAGAGTAGTAGTCCCAGATCAGACGTACTTGGCAAAAAGGTGGCCCGGAGACGTATAAATGCGCTTGGGTGAACGTGTTGTTGCCTCTCGAAGGAGCAGCTCAAGGAAGAGAAAAAGAGAGTCAGAGAGAGAGAGAGAGAGAAAGAGAGAGAAGCAAGAGTGGGTGGTGGTTGCCCGAAGATTCCGGCCATATGGCGTCCACATTCCATTTCTCTCGTGTGCCAGCCGAACGTGTGTGTTTGCTTGTTTGCTTGCTTGACAGTCTTTCTCTCTCTCTCCCTGTCTCTCTCTCTCTCTCTCTCTCTCTCTCTCTCACACACACTCTCACACACACATACATTCATTCTTTCTCTCCTTCTCTTTTTCTCTTTCTCTTTTTCTCTCTCTCTCTCTATCATCTCCTTTTACTCAACGAAACTCACGAATAGTGAGTTCTTTTTTTACTTTTTCGTTTTTTTTTCTTTTCTTTTTTTTTTTTTCTTTTTTTTACTATGACAGAAAGGGAATACTCTCGGCCTTTTTTTGTGCCAATGTTTAACGTAACTATTATTTTTCTTCTTTTTTCTTTCTTTTTTCCCTCATAATAGTACGACGGATCCATTGAATAATTGAGCGCTAAGAGAAACGAGAGGAGAAAAATTGTCAGGGTTTTAATTTTTCTTTTTTTTTTTCTTCTTCTTTTCTTTTCCTTCCTTTTTTCTTTCTGGTTTTTCTTTTCTTCTTCATTTTTTTTTTTTTCTATTTTTCTTTATCTCTTTCTTTCGAACTCACGGAGAACCAACGAGAGCGTTCTTCTCCGTGACGCACGGAGATGACAAAAAGATAAAACAAATAAAAAAAAAAAAGAAGAGAAAGAAAAAAGAGATGGAGAAAGAAGAGGTGGAGAGACAGAGAGAGAAAGAGAGGGAGAGAGAGAGAGAGAGAGAGAGAGAGAGGAGGATGAGGTGTTGGTGGAGGTGGAGTTGGAGGAGGAGGAGATTCGAGCGGTCGCGGCAACCCGTTTTCGCGCGACCTCGAGGATGGCCTGGATTTTTAAAAAGGCCAGCCTCAGCGACGCGGCGGCCGCGTACGATTTTATGAATGAACAACCGGTGCCCGTATCGTACACACGCAACATCTTCGTCCTATTAGCAAACCGATCGTTGGCACTGTCCTACTCTACGTTTACGGTCTCGACGGAGAAGAAGGAGGATGAGGAGAAGGAGGTGGAGTCGAGAGGGTGGGAGGGGGAGGTAGTAGGTTGCCGAGTAGGGGAAGAAGGAAGCGAAGAAGATGAAGAAGAGGAGATGAGGGTACGGAAGAGAAAGGGGGAAAGAAGGAGAGAGAGAGAGAGAGAGAGAGAGAGAGAGAGAGAGAGAGAGAGAATTTGCAAATGAAATCGCAGGAGCGGCAGCCATTCCTCTCACCGTTGTCGGTGTAGCAGCAACAGCAACGGCAGAGGGGCACCGTTGCAGAAAGAGAGAGAGAGAGAGAGAGAGAGAGAGAGAGAGAGAGAGAGAGAGAGAGAGAAAGAGGGGAGAGCAGGCCTCGTGTGCGAGAATCGATGAATGAATAAGTACCAGCATCCGCTTCCAGGACGGTTTCTCGAGCGCTCTCGAAGAATTTATATATATATATAGTATATAGAATTTATATATATATATATATAGTTCTCAAGCATTTTAACGATCGTAACTTTCGACGTGTTCCGCGAGAACGAAATAGAATTTTTCTTAAGTTAGGTAGAAGGATGAGGGGGGAAAGAGAGACACCGGCAAAAGTTCGATCCCTTGTTCTATATATCTATATCTCTATCTTTATTGTTCATTCGTTCGTTCGGTCGGTCGGTCGATCTCTCTCTCTCTCTCTCTCTCTCTCTCTCTCTCTTTGGGGCCTCTCGATCGTTTTACCGGAGGGTCCGAGGGTAGAATTAGAGGAGATGCTCTCGTGATCACGCACGCACACCGCGTGGGTGTCGTCTGGAGGATATCCGGTGTTTCGTGTCTCCTTCGTTCGTACCTGTTCTTTACTGTTTCTCGCCGAGAGTTTCCCTCTTCCTCTCTCTCTCTCTCTTTCTCTCTCTCTCTCTCTCTCTCTCTCTCTCTCTCTGCGTGTGTCTGTGTGTGTGTATGCACCCTCTTCACCTCTCTCGTTTCACACACGCGTTAAAAAAGAGGAGGAGGAGGAGGAGGGTTCTTCGAAAAGCGAGTTTACGAGGGACGTGTCCGTCGTAATACGCGTAAAGGCAACGTGTTGTTGGCTTCTCACTACAGTGAACATTTTCTTCATCATTTTCTTTATATCATTCTTGTACAAGAAAAAGAAAGAAAGAAAGAAAGAAAAAAAACGAACAAACAAACAAAACAAACAAAACAAAATGGTAAAAGAAAGAGAAAAAGAGAATAATTTTATTCCGTTCAATTTATCGACGATGATGCACGAAGAGTAGTGTGGTTCTTGGTATTTTTATTTTTGTTTTTTTTTTTTCTTCTTATCCTCTTCGTCGTTCTTCCTCTTCGTATTCGTCTTTGACTTCGTCATCTCGTTCATCTTCATCTTAATCATCTTCTTCTTCTTCTTCTACTTTTTCTTCTTCTTCTTCTTCTTCTTCTTCTTCTTCTTCTTTTCAAGAGGAAGATCGTTCAGCAGGCTATGCCTCGCATTTTTTGCTCGCATCTTTCTAACAGCAAATCCCCACCCCACGTGGTTATTCTCGCGACAGATGTTCGCGAGTTCGTTTCTCGTAACTGCGTTGTCTTCCATGCGACGTCGTCGTCGTTCTTGGACGACGACTACGACGACGACGACTACGACGACGACGACGACGATGATGATGATGATGACGACGATGATGGCATGCTTGTCCGAACAATTCTTCAGCTACGTTCTTTTCTGTATATTAATGTCTTCGGAGCTTCGGGAAATCGACAGATTCTTTTTTTTTTTCTTTATTATTATTATTATTATTATTTTTTTTTATATTTCTTTTCCATCATTCATCCTTATGCATATGGTTTTTTGAAAACAAGGAAAAATTGTTTTGTTTTGTCTTTCACTTGTTTTTTTCACTCTCTTCTTTTCTCTTTTCTTTTCTTCTTCCTTCAGATAACGTCATATAATAAAATATCTTTTCTCTCGCTCTATTCGAGATCATCTTCATATATTTTTTCTATCCTTTTTCTTTTACTTTTCTTCATCCTTTAATCGTATATGTCATCTTCCAAGCTTTGGGAGAAACCGAAGAATATTTTTCTTTTTGCTTTTTTTTTTTTTTTTGTTTCAGATAGTCTATAAACATAATATTTTTTAGTTTTTTTTTTTTTTTCTACGATTATCTTCGTACGCACGCACATACACAAACACACGCATTCATATATATATATATTTTTTTTTTTTTCTTTCTTTCTTTTTTTTTTCGTTTCCTTCTTTTTTCCGCCCATTTCTTTTTCTGATATAATAATTTATTTCTCCTCTTCTAACCGGTGTCAGCCGATTGGCTCGCACTCAAAACTCATGAAAGAGAGAAGAAAGGGACGACGTTTTTGCGACGAGTCGTACACCACAGGGCACTCCGTCGAGTGAGCGTCGGGGTTCTTGGCAAGTGGAATATTACCTGGAACGAGCGTCGTCGTCGTCGTCATCGTCATCATCGTCACCGTCGTCAACATCGTCACCTTTGTCAATATCAACGTCACCGTCATCATTCGTTTCACGTTTAGATTCGTTCGTTTATCGATCGTTTACCCAATTTTTTCGAATATTCTAAATACACAAAAAACACGCGAAATTTCAATTTTTATCTCGATCCGATTTAAAATAATCTCGACTTAATCCCTTCCGTATGAATCCTTGACGAAGATATTTATTAATCAATTTCTATACGGCTCGTAGAGAAACGTTTTATACGTACTTTCTTGTAAAAAAAAAAAAAAAAAAAAAAAAAAAACATACAAACAGATTGTACGAATGTACATTATACATATACGTTTATTAAAGATCGATCTTATAGACGGTAATTTTAATTGATTATATCCAAAGATAAAAAAAAAAAAAAGGAACGTATTATGTGAGAATAATAATTGAAAATTGGTTGACGTAATCAAACGTATTACGTATTCAGATGGTGTTATAATGTGCAACGTGTTGATTTTGAAGTAACTTATATATACACGTATACGCGGTACATCATGCATAGATATATTCATGTATATATATTATATATATATATATGTATATCCGACGGAAAGAGCATTGCAACGAGTTCCGGAAAATAATTAATCAGAGATCTGGTCGCGTTTAGAAGGGGGACTGTCGGAAATGGGCGGCTTTCTATATTCGTAGGAGAGCGCATGGTAACGATAATTCGAAAAATGAAGCCGTTTATGCGCTACTAAATACGCGCTCTCCATACTTCCTGCGCATTTAATCTGGTCGGAGCTTCCTGTGTGCAAGCAAGAATATATATATATATATATATACATATATTATATATGTATATACATACGTCGTTGCATATTCGGAGAGGAAACGTCACCGATTAGAATGCACGCTGCACATTTAGTGTACATATATATATATATACATATATACGTGTATGTATATCGATCGTTCGTTCGTTCGTTTGTTTCTTCGTTTGTTCGTCGTCCCGTTTATATTATTTGCAAATGTTAGCTAAACGAAAAAAAAAAAAAAAAAAAAAAAAAAAAAAAAAAAAAAAAAAAAAAAGAAAATTTTCCTCTTTAGCCAAGAGAATGGAATGGAAATGAATGATCGATGGAAAAGGAAAAAAGAAAAGGAAAAAAAAAAGAGAGAGAAAAATACTGAATGCATTTCTTCCTTCCTCTTCTTCTTCTTCTTCTTTCTGTATATTAATGAAATATAATAATCGTTCGAATTTCTAATATAATTTCTCGATAGAGGAGATATTCTTCTTGGACCTTCGTCAACGTTCGCTTCGTTGCTCGCTCCAACGACCAACCCCTTCGCTTTTCCCTCTTGACACGCTAGCGTCTCTCCTCTTGTCAGTAACGTAACAATCGATCATGATAACTTATATTCAGTAAGATAAACGTAAAATTTTTTTTAATTATCTTTTTTAATTTCTTATTTTCTTTCTTCCTTTATCTTTTCTTTCTTTTCTTCTTCTTCTTCTTCTTCTTCTACTTCTTCTTCTTTTTTATGAATTTTCATCCGATCTTCACCTTCTGTCATCGAACTCCAATTGTCATTGATTTTATCGAGTCAAAGAGAATCGTTAAATTCTCGAGCGATATATCGTAGAAATATCGTTGTAATAAAAAATAATTTAATTGACACGTCAATTTCATTGGAAATTCATCAGTGATGTGTTTTATCTTTTGAAGAGAAATATTTAAAAAAAAAAAAAAAAAAAAAGAAAAAAAAAAAAGGAAAAAGAGAGAAGAGATAAGAAAAAATTTAACGAGGGCAAGAAGAAAATTTCGTCGTCGACGTATAATGGGTATAAAAAAAAAAAATCGGAGAAAGGATCAGGTCCGGAATTGTTTGGTTACGTTACTGCGATTGCCACTGCAGTGTGGGTACGGTAGTAGAGAAGGAAAGAAAAACAGAGAGAGAGAGAGAGAGAGAGAGAGAGAGAGAGAGAGAGAGAGAGAGAATAACGTGGCCACTCGTGATAGAGAAGGAAAGAAAAAGTGAGAGAGAGAGAGAGAGAGAGAGAAAGCGTCGAATCCAGTCACGGCGGTGAGACAAAGACGAAATGAATGAACGTGCGTACGCAGAAGAGAGACGGGAGACGGCGGGTGGTAAGGCTGGGTAAGGTAAAGAAAGAGACGGTCGCACCAATGAATGAACGGTGCACGACGAGGATAGAATTAATGAGAGGGATAAATATAGAATCGAGTAGCGCGGCAGAACAAGACGGTCTCTCATTTTCTCTTTCTTTCTCTTTACCCCTCTCATCGCTCCCTCCTCTCCTTCCACCTTCCCTCTCCCCTCCCACCCCGCCCCTATTGCGCCCTCTCTCGTGACTCGTTCGTTCGACTCGTCCGTCCGTCCATCCATCCGTCCGTCCGTCCGTCCGTTCGTTCGTTCGTTCGTTCGTTAGGTTCATCTATGTTAGCTAGCACGAAGAGAAGAGAAGCAAGCTTACAGTCGCATTCGAATAGGATGGAGAAGACGAAACGGGACTATAATGTAGGATTGTTGTTGTTCTCGAAAACGAACAAGAGGGAAGGAAAGGGACGGGGATAGGAAAGAAAGGAACGGGATGGAGCTGAACAAACTTTGATGTAGTTGCTTTGACTAAAATCCCGACTACTAAAACCTTCGCGATCCCTCGTATCCCTCTTCTCTCTCTCTCTTTCTCTCTCTCCCTCACTCTCTTTCTATTTCTGTCTTTCTTTCTCCCCTCTCTTGCATTTTGAAAAACTTATCTTTAAAATGTTTTTTCTCTCTCTATCTCTCTTTATCTCTCTCTCTCTCTCTCTCTCTCTATATATATATATATATATATATATATATATATATATATCATTTCTATCGCATGAATTGATCTAGATAATCCATTTGCCAAGAGAAAAAACATAAGCGCATGAATCGATACTACTACTCGACGACGATCGACGTCGATGACAGGAAACATCTGCCACTTCGCGAGTCTTTCTCTTTCTCTCTCTCTCTCTTTCTCTCTTTCAAGTATGCACGCACATATACACAAAATACAACATAGTTATATATATATATATATATGTATACATATATAAATAAGCACGCGTATACACGTACACACGACGACACAGAGAGCCATTCTTCGAGGTTACGATCGGAGCGAGTCCCAGAGTAGGATGACTCGGCGTACGCGTTACGCGAATGGACGGCGCGCGGACGGCTGGTCGACCTTCCAGGGGATCCTTACCGCGTGACACGGTCCTGAAAACGTCGGTCTCCCGAAGAGAGAAAGAGAAAGAGAAAGAAAGAAAGGAAGAGAGGGAGAGAGAGAGAGAGAGAGAGAGAAAGAGAGAATGCCGTTGGGCACACCATCGGCTGGCCGATGGATGTAACGTGCCCGCCGTAAAACGCCATGAACGACGTCAAAAGAAAGACTCGATCGATGCGCCATGGAACACGATACGTATGTTCCTATCTCGCTCCGTCTCATTCCTCCTCTATGTGTTGAACGAGACAACGCCTCGAGCTCTTCTCTCTCTCTCTCTCTCTCTCTCTCTCTCTCTCTCTCACTCTCTCTCTTTCTCACTCACTCACTCACTCACCTTTCCCCCTCCATTTATTTCTATCCTTTTCTATCTCTCTCTCTCTCTCTATATATATATATATACATATGTATGTGTATATATATATAAGTATACATATTATATACATATATATATACATGTATATATATGTACAGATATTTATTGTCTCTTTAGCGATCGAATGAATCGATCGTCGAGAGGCAAGCGCCTCGCCGTCGACGTCGTTACGCTCGTCGACGAGGACGACAGGCGGAGAGGTAATGTTTTCATTCAATGCAAAGCTTCAATGATAGCTTCCGCTCATTCATGAAAAGCTTCGTGTTGCGTCTCGGTAGTTCGCTACAATATCGCCAGATGGCAACGTCGTACCGTCACGAACGACCGGGCCGCTGCCCACTCTCTTTCTCTCTCTCTTTCTCTCTCTTTCTCTCACTTGCTCGTGCGCTCGCTCGTTTACGCTCCTCTCTCTCCCCTCGTCCGCTGGTCGCCATTCATGGCTTCCTTCCCACCTTCTTCTCTTCCTGCTTCCCCTTCCCCCCTCTTGTCCGTCTCGTCCTACTTTCCTCCGTCTCTTTCTCTCGCTCGGTTCTTCCGTCTCCGTCGTTCGGGCACTTCCGTCCAATCGGCACTCCCGTCTCCCTACTCCACGTACGGCGCGCCCCCTTCTCTTGTCGCTTCTAACCGCTTACCGGGAGTCCATTGTCAGTCGTTCGCCAGCACAGCGCTCGTGCGCGTCTCTCTCTCTTTTTCTTGCGTCGTGTACCGTAGCAGTAGTAGTAGTAGTGTGTATATATATATATATATTATACATAGTCCTACCATAGTAGTATATACACGCATACGTATATATATATATATATATATATATATTCACACGTATAATTCGAGGGTGAACGTCATCGTTTTCGTTATTCTTCGTTATCTCTTTCTATCTCTATCTCTTTCTCTCTCTCTTTCTCTTTCTTTCCGAATAATTCTTTCGTTATATTCTCCGTCGCGCTTTTCGCGTTCACAAGACGCGCCGCCAAGCATCGCCGTCGTCGTCATCGTCATCGTCGTCGTCGTCGTCGTCGTCGGCGCCGTCGGTCTTGTCGTCTCATCGTTGGATTCTTGTCTTATTTCTATTTATCTCTTTTTTCTCTCTCTCTCTCTCATTCTCATTTCTCCCTTTCTCAATTTTGCTCGCTTGAAAGAAGAAGAAAAAGAAGAAGAAAAAAAAAGAAGAAAAACGAATAAAAGAATCGGTTGAGAGGGTACCGTGGAAGATCTTCGAGGAAAGCAGAAAAAGAGGTGGACGAAGAAAGGGGAAGGAAGAGAAAGGAAGAAGAAAACGGTGGAAGAAAAGAAAGAAGATAAGAAGTAAGGAAGGAAGGAAGAAACGAACGAACGAACGAACAAACGAACGAACGAACGAATGAAGAAACGAAGCAAGAAAGTTAGCAAGCAAGCAAGCCTAGAGTTTAGCCTCTTTCGCAAATTGTGTAGTAGTAGTCGGTCTACTAACGTCGGACGTTACCTTATGGAAGTAGAACCGTCGTGGCGTGTGTAGTAGCGGCGTAAGAGCGGAGGCAGTAGCGCAACAAGAGTGGCTGCTCGTCGATACGCTCCGAGCGACGGCTTGCTCGTAAACAACGCGGGAGAACTACTATCTTTCTCTCTCTTTCTCTCTCTCTCTCTCTCTCTCTCTCTCTCTCTTTCTCTGTCTCACTCTTTCTCTTTTACTCACATTCACATTCGCGTTCACGCTCGGGGTCTTGGTTCTCGAGAAGGAGAAAACAAAAACGGGTAAAAGGGAACGACACTACGGCGCACAGGCTATCTCTCCTTAGAAGAGTTACTTACTTCTTCTCCCTTCGTACGAAGTACCATCGAGTTAGAGAATTGGATGGACGATTTTAGATTCGTTTCCTACGAAGAACTCGACGACGAGAAGACGGGAACGATCGCCGGTCGAAAGTTGGTATCTCTGTGCGCGCGTGCGTGCTGTGCCGCTGCCGACACGCCCCCGACACGCTCGGAACCTGCCCCTCGCCCTCCTCCTGGCCCCGGCTCTCCTGCTGTTACGACGAGACACCGAGCTCCACGCTCTTTTCTGCTTTTCCATTAGTCCCATGAATCTTCAGTAAGTTTTTCTTCTTCTCCCCCTTTTTTCTTTCTTTTTTTTTCTTTTTTCTTTTTTTTACCTCCCCTTTCTATCTGTACTTTTTTCTTCCTTTCTTTTCTTTTTTGTCCTTTCTATCTCTATTTTTTCTTTTTTTTTTTTTGCGTTCTTTTTTCATCTCTCTCTCTCTCTCTCTCTCTCTCTCTCTCTCTCTCTCTCTCTCTCTCTCTCTCTCTCAAATAATTCTCGCAGAGATATAATAAATCTTATTATCTCCTTTATCTTTTGCGCGTGTGTGCGTGTGTGTTTACGTTTTCGTGAAAAATTTTTCGACGAAAAAAAGAAATGGAAAAGAAACAAAATTTTTCTTTTTTTTTTTTTTTTGTTCTTTCTTTTTCTTCATATATCCTGCAAATAATCTATCTATATACCTACTACTCTCTGTTTATATTTAACATTTTTCTATCGCTATCGTATATTTTCATTCCATTGTCCAACATGTATTTAACTCAACGCGACTAAAGTCATTTATCGTGTGTATCGTACATCTATCTTTATCTGTGTATATGTATATATATCACACACAGACACACACATATATATATATCTCTTTCTGACATATCATTTACGCTCGCGTAGGATAGTATCGAAAGTAAAAGGTTCGCCCGGTATAACGTACGTTTCATTTTCAAGGTTCTCGCGTCCAACGATCCCTCTCTGTCTTCTAACACACACACACACACACGTTTATGTATATATATATATATATGTATGTATGTTCGTTCTTACGTAGAAATATACGTACTTACATACTCTTCTCTATGTACGTTTTTACGAGAGAAAAGTATCGATTATATCGATCCCATCTCGGCTAACCAGTTATACTTCCTGTCGCGTTTGTTTTTTCTTCTTTTCTTTTCTTTTCTTTTTTTTTTTTCTTCATGATCGTCATCGTGATTATTATAATGCAAGTATCAGAACTCTAGATCATCAGAAATCTATCAGTTAAGTTCATCAAGGTTGATCGTTTAAAAGTATTGTCATTCATCAAGTATTGTCATCGATTAAATACTCCTACATCGATAGAATTACAGTAATTCTCATTATAATAATCATCGTCGTCGTCATCGTTATTATGATCATCATCATCATCATCATCATCATCATCGTCATCCTCGTTTTCTCTTCTCGTTCTCTTATAGTGTCTCTCTTTCAGTTTCGGCTTTATCAGCGATCCGAGACTGAATCTATCGAGGAAGAACGTATCGCGAGACGAGACATCCGGTCTTATCGTACTCCGGCTTCCTGCTTCGCGACATGAAATTATTTTTCTTTCGTTCCAATTAACTTCTCGATGTCCTTCCATCTCTATCTATTTATCTATCTTAATCTTTCGTCCGTCCGTTCGTTCGTTCGTTCGTTCGTTCGTTCGTTCATTCGTTCATTCGTTCATTCGTTCGTTCATCTATCTCTATTTCTTTCATTCTTACTTTTTATCCTATAGACACGTCCGCTAGTTTTTATTTTCTCTTTATTGTCGCTTACCGGAAATGCTTCTGGGCCCACGTATATTTTCTTGTCTTTCGATAGAATATATATATATATATATATATATCGCGATGATTATGAAAGTGTCGTATAAATTGATAAGTACGAAAAAGTTTTATACAATATTTATCTTACTTTTATATATCGTTCTCTAATCATTTCTAAATAAAACATATATCCGAATCGCGTCGATTTCATAATCATTCACAAACGTTCACAATATATGCATATATATATATATATATATATACATACACACTTTCATTTTATCGAAATAATATAAGTATCGATGTACATATTCTACACACACATACATATATATATATATATATATATATATATATATATATATATATCTATCAATAAATTGCTACGATTCATAGCAAAGCTCGACTTTATGAAGACATTGAGTAGACACGATACTACTGTGTCTATTAATTTGTAAATTTGATCGTATACATACATAATGGACGTGATTGTTCATTAAAGACAAACGTAGTCGTAGGCGAGGAATTCGAAATACGAAGAAACGTGCTTCCGATGCCGCAATCAGTCGTGCGTTTCGCGTAGCATCCGGATCACGTAAGAATAACGTCCAGAGGGAGAAAGAGAGAGAGAGAGAGAGAAAGAAAGAGAGAGATCGTTGATCGCAATGCGGATATTAAGCAAGCGCGACAGTAGGAGGACGTACGTAGCTAACGAATCGGCACTTTTACCGAACAATTATGAAGACTACGATACGACAATGACGACGAAGTAGACCTTCCCCCTTCCTCCACTCGTCTTGACATTGTTGGTCATTAATTTTCATTTGAAATGACTCACGATCGATTCACGACTAGAATTTGTCCCTTATCTCATACTTTTACCTGGAAAATTGTTCTCTTCCATTTTTCCCCTCTCCCTCTCTCCCTCTCTACTCTCTCATTTACTCCTTCCTACTTTTTTTTTCTTCTCTTTTTTTTTTCTACGTTCCATTGTGTTTAGTGTAAAGAACTCGAGAGAGAGAGAGAGGGGGGGGGTGGGGAGGAAGAGTATATATATGTGTATGCTTGAGAGAGATAGAGAGAGTGGGGGGAGGGAGAGAGAAAGAGAGAGAGAGAGAGAGAGAAAGTACAGTGATGATAGAGAACAGAATGTAAGCCGGAAATGGTCGACGTTATCTCAACTTTACGAACGACTATAGGACTTTTGACTGACCTATGGCAGTCCGTCGACGATAGCTCCGCATATTCTACCCTAAGTGTAAGAGGATGAGACAGGGCACCCTCTTCAATGGATTGCCTGTTTATTCAAGAATGTGTGCGCGTTTGTACGTGAACGTAGTATGTGTCTGTATATGTGTACGTGTTTCTCTCTCTCTCTCTCTCTCTCTCTCTCTCTCTCTCTCTGTCTCTTTATATTTCTCTTTCTCTCTAAAGCGAGAAAGAAAACGTTCAAGATTAATCCTCTTCTAACTCTTTCTCTCTTTTCTTCTCGTCCAAAATATACAATTATTTTTTAAATTAAGATATATTATACGTTGAAATTTGTAAATGGGATTAAAGCGGAAGTTTGCATACGTAGGAGGAATTGATCCTGTCTCTTTGGACGATTCCGTAAATTGTGATTTATAAGAGATTGCTTAGTGTGTGCGTCTGTGCAATGTATGATATGCCGCGCGCATATATGTTCGTGTGCGTGTATATGTTTATACGAGGGGTGATACGATCCTGATGGATTAACCAAGGAGACACATACATATACCATTCTCTCTCTCTCTCTCTCTCTCTCTCTCTCTCTCTCTCTCTCTCTCTCTCTCTCTGTTCGTCTGTCTTTCTCTTTTTGTCTCTCTTCCCGTTGAGAAGCGTCGCGCGAGTGAGTATATTACATATGAAACGTTGAAACGTTTCTTAGAAATCTGTGGGCGCCTCCGAGTGGGCCGTGGAACGTCGGGTCGATTATAAAAGAAATTTAATAGGGACGTTCTTCGCGGTTTCTCCGTAAGAATTTCGTTGTATATATCACCGTTCGTACCTACTCATAATATCCTTTAGGAGTTTTTATCGAACGTTTCGACCTCACGAATGGCACGAATTTTGTGAATAAACGAAGATGGAAAATCTTGGGGCCACTTTAAGGATGATATCCATTAGCGTATACACAACCCACACACAACGCACGCGCACACCTCACACGTACACGTAAACGGGCACGCGCATGCGTATACAAATATATGTGTATATGTGTACATTTGAGAATGTGAAAACTATCGGTAGAGAGAAATCGTGAAACTTCGAACACGAAGGTGGCTTCGATTGAACGAATATGCGTGGACCCGTACGTGGATCGTTTTGGTCGAAAGAAAACGGTCGATTCTTTCTGTGGACTGTGGGCGCAACCGAGTGGGCCGAAGATCACTGAATCAACGGTCGCATCGCGCGAACTACGAGCACCCACTCGTACCACGTACGCCCACTTGAGGAGTCTCTTTCATCTCTCTCTCTCTCTCTCTCCCTCTCTCCTGCTTTCTCTCTCTCTCTCTCTCTCTCTCTCTCTCCTGCTTTCTCTCTCTCTCTCTCTCACTCTCTCTTCTACTCGTTCTTATCACGTAGGTAGATCGATACACATCGTGGCGAATCTCTGTTTTACCTTAGTAAAATGGCATCTCGCTTGTCGGTGCGTTAAAGTCTCCAAAGTGTAGAGTCTCTCCTCAGCAACCCCTTCGAAATAAGGTTTTGATTATCGAAGGATGATACTGACGTAGCATGTTTGCTTGTTTGATTTTAGGTGGGGATGAAGCGCGTGTCGCGAGGGCGAGGGGAAGCGGACGCGGAGTATTACCGAGTACCATCCTTGCTAATGGAACGCCCCCGTCGAGAGTGCCACCACCTCGCGCGGGCTGGGCTGTGCGTATCACGACAACAACACTCCAACAGCAGCAACAGCAACAGCAGCAGCAACAGCAGCAGCAGCAGCAGCAGCACTGTACTACGCCGATTCTTCCAGGTAGTAGAAGGACAGCAACACCGACGAACGGTGTTCAACGATGGGCTAGCGGGCAGGCGACGTTGTCTTCGTCGAGTGCATCACTGGCGAGCGGGGGAGGAGAGGAATCAATCCTACCGAGTGTACTCCGAGGAGGAAACGGAGTTCAACAGCAACAGCTACAGTTACAGTTACAATTACAGCAGCAGCAGCAGCAACGACAAAACTACCAGCACCAGCTGGAGGATCGTAGGGAGAACGAGGAGGAGTTGGAGGCGACGAAGAAGGAGGAGTACCGTCCTCCTCATCAGAGACATCAGCAAGGGGACAGTTTTGAACTGAGAGGTCGGCAGATGTCGCAGAAGAATGCGATACCGGGGCTCTCGCGGGCTGCCGTCGTCAATGGCGTCGTCGACGGCGAGCATGTACGCGTCCACGACCACAATCGACCGTTCCCACCTCCAAGAACGTCCCCGTCGAATACAGGGACGACGAATACAGGAACGACAACAACAGCAACAACGACAGCAGCAGCAGCAACGACGACAACGACGACGACGACGACGACGGCGTCTTCGATGTCGACGACAACGACGGCCCTGAGGATACCACTGACGGCACCGTTGGCACCCCTTTCCTCCTTGAGTTCCTCCTTCAGGAGTAGGCCGACGAGTAACATGCGAACTCCGCCAGCTCAGAGCTTCGAATCGTCACCGCCTGCGCCCAGCTTGCAAACTGGTGTTACCCCGAGGAATCTTTTAACACCTACCTCGATGGACGTTCCCACTCCGCCAAGGAGCCCGCTTGGCGAAGTTAGCTTGGCTACACCGAGACCGGACGGTGAGAGGATCATCAACGAATACGTTGAGACACCGTTCAAGCAACAATCCAATGTCGTTGAACGTCGTCTGGACGGTATCGTCCTAGTCGACACCATCGACGGCAAACGTTCGGGTAACGATTGTCCGAAAAAAGAGAGGGCAAGATCGCGAGGTAAGCATACCACGGATAGTGGCATACCGAGCCTTCATCGAGCCGTCATCAACAATACCAGCGGTTCTAGGCGTCGTGGTTTAGACGCGAGCAATCCATCGGGTATCATTCTGTCGGGTGCGACCTCGACGATTAACACGACTCCTGCTACGATTCGGATACTGAGGGAGGGAGGCGATAGGAGGGCCGTGACCAAACAACCGGTCTCCTTTACAAAGGAACCAGCGAATGCCCTTGGCTCGAGGACCTACGACCCGGCCAGTCTCTCGATCATCTGCGAATATTGCGGGAGGTGTCGTTGCGAATCTTGTCGGGAACCACCCCCATTACCTAGCAGGTGGCTCTGCAATAATTCCTGCCTTTGTTCCGCCGAGACTGTACTCGATTATGCTTCATGTCTGTGTTGCGTTAAAGGACTCTTTTATCATTGCGTCGATGGCAATGGCGGAGGCAGTGGACCTGGTAGCGGTGCAACTGGACCTTCCTCGATGGACGTCGACAATGGGGAGAGTTGTGCCGATCAGCCATGTTCTTGCACCGGCAACAGGACCCTATCGAGATGGGCCTGTCTCAGTGCTTTAACCCTAGCGATGCCTTGTTTACTTTGCTATTGGCCGCTTAAGGGTTGCGTAGCCGTTTGCGAGGCATGTTACGCGCGGCACGCCTCGCAGGGCTGTCGATGTGAACCTGGTGTATTAACAGGGAGCAACACCTCGAGCAGGCATCATGCAATAGCGAACGACACCGGTTATTCCAGGGATCCGGAGAAAAGGCTACTCGATCCAGTAACCCCGGAACTCTGAACCACAATCAATCACCCTCCGATTTTTTAATCCTGTAAATCTTCTATACTGGACTCACACCTTCGGGGGTGGGGTGGAACGGGGAGGAAGGGGAAGGGAAGGGGGACGATGGTGGTGCGATATGCGCATTGCGTTAAGTACAAGAGTTGCATTTAAGTCCGGAATTCGAACGTTTTTACACCGACAAAATAAATTACTATTAAACTATTACTATTATTATTACTATTATTATTACTATTATTATTATTATTATTATTAATATTAATATTATTATTATTATTATTATTATTAATAATATTATTATTATTATTATTATTATTATTATTATTATTATTATTATTATTATTATTATTATTACAACTATATCGTAACGTCTGATCACGCCGCGAGTGTTTTATTTATTATTCTTTCACGTGCGAGAATGTATACATACACATGTACGTATGAGAGGGACGTTTGCTTATATGTGCGTGCACGCGTGCGTGCATGAGTGTCTTGACATTTATATGTATGTGTGAGTATGCCTGCATGGGAGAAGAAGAGAAAGATGGAGAGAGAGAGAGAGAGAGAGAGAGGGAGAGGAAGAGGAAGAGGGAGAGAGAGAAAGATAGATAGTTAGGCGAGAGGGATTAGAATATGAGCAACATACCATTCATGATTTAGGGAGAGAGCTAACTTGTATACACTACGAAAATGTAAAACGTTTATGAGGTCAAACTATTGCGCATTGGTGTGTGCGCATTGGCTCGAAAAAAAAAATTTCATATATTTAAATATTTGTATATTGTATATTATGTTTTGTATAAAGGATCATCTTTTCTACGATTAATTTATTCGCGGATATATTGCCAAATATATATAGTTATATAGTTCTATCATATATATATATATGATAGAAGTGTTGAGCTCTCTCTCTCTCTCTCTATCTATCTCTCTCTCTCTTTCTCTCCTACCTCCCTCTTTCTCTCTTTCTCTCTCTCTCTCTCTATTTCTTTAGACAAATACGGAAGTCCTTTACAACGTCTTTTACTTCTCTTTTTGTTTATCATACCGATGAAAGAAAAAAATAAAAAATGACGAAAGACGTTAAGGGATGATCGCAATTTTTCTTTTCTTTTTTTCTTCTTCTTTTTTCTATTTTTTTTTCTTTTTTCTCCTTCGTCATCTTCTTTTGGTATTATAGTTACGTTGAATATACGGGCAACTCGTGTCTCGGTTTCTATAGAGTTTGCCCCCATCAGCAAAAGAGCATCGAAGAAGCAACCCAGCCAGAGAGCTTAGTATATAGGACCTATATACATACATACATACATACATACATACATACATATATATATATATATATATATATATGTATGTACCTAGGACGAGATCGAGACAAGTGCACGCGTCTTGGATCGCAAAAGAAGCGTGTCTCTCTCTTTCTCTTTCTCTCTCTCTCTCTCTCTCTCTCTCTCTCTCTGTCTCTTTCTTTCTATCTTTCTCTTTATTGAGAGAAAAGAGAAGGAGACCTGGTGCGTCTGTGTGCGTGGGTGTGTGAATGAAACGTCGATGTAGAATGTGCGAAAGAGAGAGAGAGAGAGAGAGAGGGAGAGAGAGAGAGAGAGAGAAAGAGAGAGTGAGGGTGAGGGAGAAACAGCGGATGTGCATACGTTTGGTTCGAGAGATATCT
>NC_060960.1:9250118-9257618 GCF_910589235.1 Vespa crabro | reverse complement strand
ATTCATGAATACTATTCGTATGGTAGAACAAATAAAAATATAAGGATGCATTATATATATATATATATATATGGGCCAACTTAATGGTCATGACATCAACAACAGCGTAACATCGTTATTAACGCGGACGACTTGAGTTCGTTCGTATTACATAGTATCCTTGGCCTCCTTTGAAAATTAACGTTATGAATATGTCGTACCACTTTCTTCTAAATGATTTTCATCAGAGGTTCTAATTTTTTATAATATAATTTTTGTCTCTTTAAATTGTCCAATTAAATCTTTCCAAAGGATTATACATAAAAGATTGATCTGGATTTATATTCGATTGTTTCTATATTCTTTGGAATGATTTATATTTAAACATGAATTCGCTTATGAAAAATCCGATCACTATATATACATATACATATATATATATATATATATATATATATATATATATATATATATATATATATATATATATATATATATATATGAAGAAATCTTTGTTTTCGTTGTACGTGATCATTCGCTCTAGTCACACCCGCTTAACATCGACTATGCAAGTCGAAGGTGTGGCTTTATGTAAAGCATATGGCTGGGAATTGCCATTTCTACGGTTGTATTATGGAAACGTGAATGATGTTGTCATCGATACCTACAACCCATTCAACGATCACGTCTATAACTATTGAAAATCACTCGTGAAATAATTAATATTAATAAAGGATGAATGTCAAGAAATTCCTGTTGTAAATTATCCAAAAAAAAAAAAAAAAAAGAAAAGAAAAAAAAAAGAAAGAAAGAAAGAAAGAAAGAAAGAACAAGTCTAGAAAAAGGGCAAAACACAAAAAGAAAAAACAAAAAAGAAAGAAAAAAAGAAAGAAAGAAAGAAAAGAAAAGAGAAAGAATCTTGGGAATGCACTTAAGTGATAAACGCATCGATGAAATCTTTGCAAAATTAAAATTATATTTTATCTAATATTACAAACCGCTTTTTTTTATTATTTTTTTTTTATTTTATTGATTTTATTCCTCGTAGAGAAAATTCCTTGATAATTCTGAAATGAAATCTATCGGTATATAGACGTACGATGTTAATATGTATAGATTTACTGATTTTATTATCAGTATATATATATATATATATATATATATATATATCATTCGTCTTTATGAATACGTTTATAGTACGATCTGACCCATTTTTATATCATTTTCATTCAGCATTACAGTCAAGATGTAATATATTGTCTCATTGCATCCAGAATTATTAAGACGTTCATCTAGAAAAAGAAAAAAAGAAAAAAGAACAAAAAAAAAAATATCAAATAGGAAAAATTAATGTGTGAATCTATTATTATGGGAGTTATATATTTATATCGTATCTTACCAGAAATAGATATTTTAATCTCTCGTTTGATAATGACTTTCTTCCGATAAGCTAATGGATACGGAATGGAACACTTGATTCCAGTAAATAATTTACACTTACAAAGATATTTGATAAAATTTTTTGTTTTTTTTTTTGTTTTTTTCTTTCCTTTTTTTTTATGTGAAACGACTTTATTACGGATTAAACAGAAAATTATTGCTTAACATATTTTTTTTTGCTTTTTTTGTTTTTTTTTGTTTTTTTTTATGTTTTTGTTTTTGTTTTTTTTTTTGTTTTAATGTTGCATCTCATATAGAAATTACACACTCCTTTTCTGTACTACTGTGACCTGATTTCAAGCAAATTATATTGATTATATAAAATCAATATCCTATATATTTTCTGAAAAGTATTTTATAATTTTTTTGTTTTCTTTCTTTCTTTTTCTTTTCTTTTCAATTGCAGAAAATACGTGCAAGTTTTTAGTTCTTTTTCTGTAAGTAATAAATTGTGATTGAGTATATTTGATATCACCCATATTTTTTTTTTCTTTTTTTTTTTTCCAGAAAATGTCTATAAAGATTAAGTAATAGTATTATCTACTGTGTTGTTATCAACAGAAGTCGACGTTCCATCCTCTATTTTCGATTCTTCTTTTGATTGTACAGTCAATTTATGATAGTAACTTTCAGTTAGCGGTAAGTGAGGTGCTATCTCACTTGGTTCTATGAACAATACTGGAGATACCTATTGAAAATATTTTGTTCTTATAATTTATTGTTTAAAAATAATAAAGAAAATTATTTTACATATAATTGTTAAATTACAATGACGATTGTACTTACATGAATATCTTGAACTTTGGCTTCCCGAGTTGTAAATTCTCGTAGAAGATAATCTTGTCCAAATTCGTGATAAATGCGAGTATCCTTTATTCTTAGCATGACATTATCAATTCTCAAAAAATAACGTAGAAGAATGAAGAAACTAGTAGGCATTACACGCTAATAAAAGAAATAATGCATAAAGGTGTATAGATTTTGATTATTAAGATATGCAATTGTCATGTTATATTTAACAACTTACAATTTTAACAGAACAAACGGCGATGCCATTATCATGAAGCTCATCTTCAAAAAGTGTTAAATCATGATAAAATCTAATTTTTTCCTTTCTTCTCAATTTGTCTAAATCAATTCTATCTTTTGTTTCTTCCAAATGAAATCCAGATATTGTACCAGTATAATTGGTTGTAAAAGTCCAATCGAATGGTTTAACTTTTTCCTCTAAAAATTCACTGCTTTCGGATCTATTATAAATTATTTGGATATATCATATGAATTATAAATATAATCTATAATTTATATTTATATTAATTCAATAGTAAGGATTATATATTTACCTTGATTCTTTCCATGCTTCAGCACAAGCAAGTTGTACATTGATTTTACCATTGGAAACATATTTCAATGCATCAAGTGCATTAAATTGCAAAATAGCTCCATCCCGATGTTTCAAAGTTAATACATTATTTGGAAATACCATATCTGGCATATGTGGCAGTTCTAAAGTTTTACTATATCTATCAAAGATTTTTTTTTTAGAAAATATATAAATATTTTAAAATGATATTGTATATTATAATAACAATTATGATGTTACAAAATAAGAAAATATCATACATGCAAAATTGACAAGCAGTAGCATCTTGGTCACCGCAGCCATTCTCGCTTTTTGAACACTTGGAGTGAAGTATATGAGATTGAGTATATTTGATTTGCCATGGTGGAAAGACATGCTCTTCTTCATTAACAGGTAACCGCAATATATCTATTCCCCCATGAACTTTCACCGTTGTCATGATCAAAACTTGTTGTTAACAAATATTAGCGTCTTGATACATGTTTTAATTTATTTTTTTTTTTTTTTATCTTGGTTATCTATCTAAGAATACAACTGCAATGATAAAGATATTATTTTACTATCAATATTTCTTTTCTTATATATTATATAATAACAAATTGATATTATCATTTGGAAAATTATGCTTAACCTTTTAAGAATTCATATGATAAAATATCAAGAAAAACTCTCACAACGAACAGTTTTTGGTTATCGAATATAATTTTCAAATCTCAAATATATATATATAGATATGTATATATATATATACGTTTTTCTTTATTCTCAAAAATTTCCTCTTTTTAAAACAAATAAAGTATCAATAAACAACAAAACTAGCACAAGTTTTTCATAATGAAAACTGACGAAAAGTGCAATTTTAAGTTCATAATACAGATCATAATAAATTTATCCTTACAGTTTCTGCAGCCAGAGGGACCTACTCGTTGCTTATACCCAGCATTCACCACGATAATAACCCGCCAATAATTTGAAAGAAGAAAAAATACTCGAGTAATTTTTTATGAATGATAAATTACATGTAATAAAGATTTTACAAGTTATTAACCCATTTCTGTATTAAAAAAAAAAAAAAAAAAAAAAAAAGAAAAGAAAAGAAAAGAAAAAAAAAGATTAGAGGGAAAAAATATCTACAATCTAAAAATTGAGAAAAAATTGCAATTCAAAAAAGAAACAAAAAATGTTATTAATCGAACGATTTATAAGATTTTTATTTAATACCGATCATTCAAAATATGTCTCTTATAACGTAGGTTATAATTAATGTAAAAAAAAATGAAAAATATTAGTTTGAACATTTCGTTGTTAGATGACGCTTGGAGTGGCGGGTAAATTGAATTGATAGATTAAACCGAAGAGATGGAGTTCCGTTCGATCTTATTCGGGAGAGACGTGTTTGAAGTTATCGAAGATCATTGTGGAATCTGCATCAGTCCGCGACGATTGCTTGTTCCGTTTGCACGGTTTCTTTTATTGGAGACAGTCAATTTATTCGTTTATATAATGACAATTAATAAAAAAACAAATTCATCTGTTGAACTTGGTCAATACAATGGTGTTACCAAAGATATTAACGGATCAGAATCTTCAAATGATATTCGAAATTCTAATAAAGTTAAACCATATTTACGAGAAGAAACTATGAGAAAAATAAAATCGATCGCTGGACACGTTGGACTTTTAATTACATTAATGCTTTATACGGCAGCCGGTGGTATGGTGAGTTATAAAAAATCAATTTTATAATTATTATCGATGCAATATTTTATGAATTTGTAATCGTATTAGAAAATAAATAAATAAACAAATAAATAAATAAATAATGATAATAACAAATAAATAAAGAAAGATAGAAAGTATTTAATCGTTTAATTTTCAAACATTCTTTTTTTGTATACTCATCGGACAACATTATTTTCGTTCATTTACGCAATAAATGAAGAAGCAAAGGAGTCATTACGTTTACTTTGTTTACGTATATGTAAATACGAAACGATCAGTTTCGGGAGAAATAAGTTTGTTTTTACAACAAACGTTTGGCCCTCGGGCTATCCAATTCGATTCTATTTTTAGTTATTGAAGAGAGCAGGCCGATGAAAATGGTATTTCAACTTGAACGTTCACGGCTGGATTTTACAAATGTATGAATTTCCACAGAAAATCTCATCGCGTTTATATACTTGATCGTATTTTCGTGAGAAAGAAAAAGAAGAAAAGAAAAGAAAAAAAACAAAAAAAAAAAAAAAAAAAGAAAAAGAAAACACAAAAAAAAAAAACACAGAACAAATTTATCACATACCTGGCGCATATTTTAAAATAACAATTGTTCGACGTTCAGATCGAATTAGATCATTAATTCTCTTTATTCTCTTCTAATGGTTTATTTGACTTTTAGTTTAACGTCGAGTTCGAGGTATAACTTACAAATATTCAAATGATTTGATATATATTTTTACTTTGAGTGATTTATAAAATCCTTAACAAAAAAAAAAAAAAAAAGAAAAAAGAAAAAAAACAAAACGAACAAAGAAGAGAAAAAGAAAAGACTAAATCGTACGATTAAAAATAAATAAGATAAATGAAATCTAATTTTATCACATTTGAAATTACAAATCCGTGCAAATGTTTGTTTCTAAATGCTTTAAATGTGCATTAACGTTAAGTGGACACTCATATTCAAGCGGAAGCGACTAACCGGATCTTCTTTCAGAAAACTTATACCTTTTATTGTCAAGTGCGTTTAAAAATGGAAAAAGGGAATCATATTACTTCTCCTTTCTTCTTCTTCTTCTTCTTCTTCTTCATTACCAAAGGAATAATTTTAACTCTGATATTAATCGATCGAAAAAACCCCTTTCCCAAAAAAAAAAAAAAGAAAAAAAGAAAAGAAAATAAGAAACAAATAAAAGGACAATTTTCGTTATAATATTCCCTTATTATTTTTCATGAAGAAATAATTATTTCAGATTTTTTCTTGTTTTTTTCTCTTTTTTCTTTTTCTTTTTCTTTTTTTTCTTTTTCTTTTTTTTTTTTTTTTAATTTTTAATTTTTTTCGAACGGATCGAAATTTCCAAATGGTATTTAGAACGATTCGCACGATCGCGTAAATATTTTCATTATATTTTTTCGATTAAATCGAATGACTTTCGATGGAATTAAAAAAAACGATCGAAATGATACTCACGAGCATTGAAAATTTTCTTCGCGCACTTTTATTTACGTATATATTAAAGAAATTATTTCAGGTATTTCGACAGATCGAACTACCGGCGGAATTAGCAAGATTAGAAAGATTACGTACTAAGTTACGTACTCAAAGATACAGATTTCTCGATACGATTTCTAACAATACCGATGTTACCAACTTGAGAACTCTGGCGAGTATATAAAATTTCTTGCTACTTACAAGATTACAATTCTATTTTGTGTGTGTGTGTGTGTGTGTGTGTGTGTGTGTTAATGTCTAATAAAAAGAAAAGAATAAAAAAAAAAAAAAGAAAGAAAAAAGAGAATAAAAAGTTAATAATCTTATAGGTGAATGTAAAATTACGAGAATACGAGGAGGCAATTCAAGAAACTGCCGAAGCTGGTATGTTGGTCAGTTTTGTTACGGAAGCTATCGAACAGGATGATCGAGGATTGATTGAGTTACCACCGATTTCTACCGATCGCTGGAGCGTCCTTCAAGCTGTATTTTTTGCGAGCACGGTTCTCACAACGATCGGTAAGTTACGATTATATGTATATATATTTATATATATATATATATTTTTTTTTTTTTTTATTTATTTAATTTCTAACGATATACGTAATATTTTCTATTGTGAAGGATAAATTTTGATTCTTTTCTTCTTCTTCTTTTTTTTTCTTTTTTGTTGTTATTTCTTTTTTTTTTCTCTCTCTCTCTCTCTCTCCTCTGCCTCGTCTTTAGGATACGGTAATGTAGTACCATCAACGAATTATGGAAGAATCTTTTGCATACTCTTCGCCATCATAGGAATTCCTTTAACTTTGACGGTAATCGCTGATTGGGGCAAACTTTTCGCCGAGGCTGTCGTCCAGTTAACCGTAATAGCAAAATCGAGATTATCATTTATAACAGCTACACCATGCTTCACCATGAATCTAGCCGGAAGGAGATCAGTTGGTAATGAATTAATATTTGGAGAGAAAGCAAAAAAGATATAACGAGAGACAAATCGTTCGAAATTGCATTCTCGAGGAGAAATCTTTTTTGTTTTGTTTATTTTCTTTTCTTTTCTTTTTCTTTTTTTCCCTTCCCCTCCGACCCCTTTTTGATCATTTAGGCGCAGTCGCAGCGGTCGCATTACTTTTCGTATATTTGGCGTGCGGTGCAGGTATGTTCATGCTTTGGGAAGACGATTGGGGCTTTTTCGAAGGATTTTATTTTTGTTTCGTGACGATGACAACCATAGGATTTGGCGATCTTGTTCCAAGTAAGTGTACGATAACAATTCGATTTGTGTGACATTATCTTTTTGGTGAGGAAACAAAAAAAAGAAAAAAAAAAAAGACAAAAAAAAAAGGATACATAATGATTGAATGTATTTGGAAATTCTCATTATAACGTGATCTTGATATATCAGAGAATTGATTTAAACAGAATTTTTCTCGTCGTTTCAGTAGAAGAATCTTTTAAACGTAGTAACTATGATTGACTTTTGAATATCTTCGCGCAGTTTGTCCTATACGTAATT